>NW_025336087.1:48083959-48376452 GCF_004798865.1 Varanus komodoensis
AAAAGTCCACAACCCCCCTCCCCCCCCCTACCCCCCCCCCCCCCCCCCCCTCCCCCCCCCCCTCCCCCTCCCCCCTGCCCCCGCCACTCCTCCTTCTCACAGATATACTTTTACACATGCACATATATACACATTGCAAAGTGGCTCCACCAGCATTTATAAAATGCAAGCCAATAATTTCCCCAGCATAACCAGTGAACTCTCTTATAAACTGCAGTGCCCAAGTTCTTTTGTTAGCACGTCTAGCTGAAGAGGTGTCCTGTGCAAGTAATTATTTCACAATTCTCCTCTGACCGGCATTAAATTAAAGCACTTTTGTCTCAGTCTGGAGTACCGGGCCATAGAGGCAGAACCTGCCATGATATTAATGGGTGTTGCACTGCTAAATCCCTGAACATTAAATAATTGAGCTTATATTCAAAGCCAAATTGTGCATGTCTGCAACTTTTCAAAAAGATACCTCATTTCTGAGATCCCTGACAACTAAGAAAGAAAAGAAAAGCCAACTTGACAGAGATTTCCAAAACATCCTGTTACTTTGGGATAAACACTTCAGTGCTGCTTTTGATGGAGGGTTGTTCTATACTGTAGATTAAATCCATGTATTCTTTTGCATTTTAAAGAGCCCGCACAGCTAATGGGTTTGATAGCAGAGTCTGCTGTACAACGAAGGTACACGTGCCTGTGACAATTTTGCCGCCAATAGCTCAGAAGAACTGCTAAAAGATTATTGCACATTACAATAATGCAATTATATGTATTTACCTTAATTATGTATTTAAATATAATTATAATCATTACATGTATAGGTCACATTTGACAACATACAACTAAGAAAACTCACCATAAGACCAACGAAAGAAAGGTGGTGATATTACTAGAGTGGAACACAATAGAAGGAAATTCAAAAGAAAAAGCTCCAGTTTTCAGGCACAACCTGAAGGCAGAAGAGCATCCTACTGTGCCTTATATTTTAGGCTAGCAGGGTTTAATCTCCTATGTACAATTTTTTTATTGCCTCATTCTCTCGGTATTTCAGCTGTTGAAGGTGTGCAAAATACTATTGCTAGAACATTTATAATGCCATAGCACTTTGACCTTTTATGAGTCGCATCCAACTAGTCATATTTAAATTAAACCAACCAAATATCTCAGTATATCAGTCCATATATATTTATGGAATTAAAAGACTAGAGCACACTCGTTGGCACATTTTCCGTGGCTGTCTGGTACTGGACTTCATATAATCACTTTACTATATGCCTGTGTGGGTGGCAGGCATCATTCTGCTATTTCTTTTAACAAGAGACGGTTAAGCCCAGACAATGGAAGGAGCAAGATAACAATCATCCAGCAAACACTGGGTTGGATCCAGGGGTTTTTTTTCTCGTGGACGTGAGGGCTCTGCTTAGAGAAGGCATCACCTGATTTGGGTGATCCCCTTGTTTTCCCACATTATAACTCATTCCACTCAGCAGTGTCCCCTAACCATCTGGGTCCACTATGGGTCTGAGGAGCTGCCATATGGAGGGGGGGGGGCAGGGAAGCCCTCTTCTACCAGCCTAGTTTCATGTGCCTAAATCTGGATCCAGCTTATTCAGTCATAGCCAGTCGGGCCCATTCACCAATGGGGTGGACACCTGTGATGGAATAGAGTCCATCCGTGCAGCTCCCTGTGCACCCCCAGATATTCTGTGGAATGTTGCAAGATAAACCAGGGAAAGAGAAGATCCATTCCACAAATACAGAACTCAAGCAGCTAGCTATCAGATGGAGGTCCATGTTCTGTGACATGATGGGGTTTGTAGGATGGACACTGTGTCCAGTTTAATTGCATATCCTTGTGTTGTTATTTGGAATTACAGCATTGATCCTTGCTGTTGATCACACCAGTAACAGTGCACTAAGGTTTAAGATTGCATTTCAATATATGGAGAAGACTGCCCTAGCATTGATGCGAAGAGAAATACTTTATATATTGATAATCTACAATATGTTCCCCTCAGATAAAAGTAAATCTAACTTCACACCAAATCTGCCATGCTTCAAACCCAGTGTCCAAACCTGGGATATCTAAGGTCCTGATCTGACCCATGGAGGTTTCCCAAAAAGCCATGGCCCCATTCCCGGCCCAAGCCCCTTCCTTCCAGCCACCAATCATGTCGTGATTCTCTAGCTTTTGTGAGGGTTTTTGCCATTTCTAAAAAGCTGAAATGACACTCATAAGGGAGTTTTAAGTTAAAATCAGCTGTTATTTTTGGTAATCTGTCCTGTTCTGCATTTGGGTCCATGCACCACTAGAATGTGGCCTGAGAACTCTGAGATTGTATTTGGCTCTTAGGGTGGAAGAGGTGTGACACGCCTCCTCTGCTCCCTGTTGAATTTACTTATGGAAAAGCAACTTCTTTCAAAGAATAAAATATCACTATCTTTAAGACACTATCTAAGAAAAAACCAGTTGTCTCCTTTTTAAGGAAGAATATTATCTGATTTGCCGTAGACACCAGAGAGAATCATTGTAATGAGATGGATCTCTAATGGTATCTAACCCCATGGGAATATCTTTGTGACTCATAATAGCAATGCTGGTTTGACCAGCGAAGATGTCACTCTGTTGGTATTTTGCCTGATGGTATACTTAGTGAAGTGTATAAAAATATTTATTCTGGAAATCTTCATAGCCCCATTTTGTACCAATTAAAGGCAGCAGCTAGGATAGCGCAATTAGAATCAAGCATTAATGGACAAGGCCTAGAAATCATTATGCGAGCCTTGTAAAGATGATGGACTAAATAAAAAATGATGGACTGGGATTTATTTAAACTGATTAAACTAAACACCTATCCCAAATAGCTCTGCATTATGCAGGTCACTGTTAAACTTCGGTACAGCTTATGATTATGCAGATCATTTTTCAGTCTGATCTGTGACTGGCAGCGATTTCCGCCATGACACCCTCCAGATATGTTGAACTACAACTACATTATCCACAGTCCAGTCCAGGGCCAGGGTGCAATAAAGGTCTGGATGGAGGTCAGTAAGTCAAGACTCATTTGAGGCAAGATGAAGGTACTGTTAGTGTCTGCTTTTGAGTGATGTTGAAACTCACCTGGGTCTCAATCTTCTGAAGCATCAGCTTTGCATCTGGAGGTGCTCCTGGATCCTGCATTATTTCACAGGATGAACAGGTGGCCTTGGTAGCACAGAGCATCTTTCAAGTTGATATATCACCTACTACCCTATCAGGACAGAGAGAGCCTAGCCACAGTTATCTTGGAGTTATCTCATGCGCATTACCCCGATGTCTGCAGGTCCAAAACTCCCTTCGAAAATGGTTTGAAAACTTCATCTGGCCACAAATACTGTAGTGGAAGATTGAACAACCAAGATCCTATCATGCCACTGTGTTTACTTCCAGTCTATTTCCAGCCTAATTCAACATATTGGAATTCACATGTAGAGCCTTAATGGCTTGGTGTTACTTGAAGGTTCATCCAGTCCTGCCACACAGATTTACCCAGGCATTAAGATAATCTTCCGAGACTTTTTCTGGGTCCCTCCATAAAGTGAAGTGAGGCAGATTACTACTAATAAGAAGACCTTATTAATGGTAGAACCTGGTTCTGGAACGCCATCTTTGGAGAGGTTTGCCTGGTGCTTCCCTTGTAGTCTTTCTGGTGCCAGGTGAAAACATTTTTATTCTCTCAGGCTTTTCAGTTATTCATTCATTTATTTAAACAATTGCATGTTTTAAGATCTTTGTACCTCTGCTGGCTTTAATTGTGGGTTTTAGTCTGGTGTTATTGTGTTGTTTTACCTTTTAAAGGATGTTCTGTTTGGTATGTTACGTTATGTTTTGTTATTTTATAGTGTTTGTTTGGTTTTACTCTTTGTGAAGCAACTGAAGAGTTTTGGCTATTAGTGACAGAATAATGTAATATACAAACAACAAAACAGATGAATGATACATCTGAAGGTTGCTAAGCTGGAGAAGCTGGCAATATTGTGTGACTTCTTTGTGTGTTGTATGCATTTTGCATGCTTGTTTATATATTGATGAACTTGTGAACACAAATGATTTTAGAAACATAGAAACAGAGCGAGTCAGAAGGGGTCTCCTGGGTCCATCTAGTCTGACCCCCAGCTCCAGTCAGCTTCACTCATGACATGCCTACTGTGTGCATGTCCAGTCTACTAGGAACATTTTGTTCCAGAAGTTCTCAAGGACCACGTCCTCCTGTCTGAGCCTACCTGCAGTTCATGCTTAGGACTTTGTGCGTGTTCCATCTTTTCGAAATGCTTGAGTGGCATCTTTGAGAACCAAGGTCTCCTCACTATTTACCCAATAAAAGGCCCTCCCTGGAAGATGAATACAGCTCTCTCATTGGATACTTTTTGGAAAGAGACAAAGATCTATTTGTTTCATTTTGCCTTTAAGTCCTGTGATTTTAGTCCTACTTTGTTGACTTTGTTTCATTATTTTTAGATGCTTTATATTGTAAAGTGCCTTGTAGAGTAGTTTTGAAAAACAGGATAAAAATACCGCAAATAAATGGATTATTTTACTATTTTTTGTCAAATGAAGTTACAACTTTCTTGGCTGACTCCTTTGAAAGTATAGCTATTTTGACTGATATGAGCTGAATGTATAAGGATGGGTGTATGTGACTATGAATTAGCACAGAAAATTTGGTATTTCTTATTTTTATTGCTTAATTTGATACAAATAATCTACACCCAGAAGGAGTACATGTACTGGGCAAGCTACAAGTCTGAATAAACAAACCTTATCTCCATTTCTCAATCTTCCACTCTTAAATTCAGTTTGTTTTCTTTAAAGTCTTGCATAAAAATCCATATGTACTTTGGTGTGCATTTCTCCTGATGCACACATTTTTGGATTCAATTCTGCACAATTTTTCAAGTTCTGCAAACAATTTTCCTAGAACGATACATGTTAATATCATTTTCAATAATATATACATTTTATATGCACATTTCCCTCTTATACTTATTTTTTATTTATTTTTTAAATTTCTGTTCATTTGGTTTGCAAGTGTGAAATTACATACCTTCACATTAAAATTAAAATACAAAGTGAATGATTTTCTTCTGTATTGCTATATATAAGATCCTTTGGATGAATCTTCATTATCCAATATCACTGTGAAATTGTCGCTATTGATCAAGCACAGTATGAAATTCCAGTCTATGCGGTTGTGCAAAGCCTCTGTGCTTTCTCTCACTTGCATCGCATTGCTTATACTATGGTTTGTGCCCACGCTGTCTATGTATCTATGAAACTGTAGTTTGACTGTTTGTGGAAATATATTATGCATGCTTGAAGCTTCTGCTGAAGAGAATGACAGAAAAAGTCTTAACGCTGAAGTAAATATGCACAGCTGCCAGGCAAGTGAGCGCTACTCCCTAGTCTCTCTCTCACCTTGATTTCTCTAAATATGTTGGCAAGGCAAGAAAATGTAAAAGGCCATACCTAAATGGCAGAACATGTTTTCTGAGCAAAAATGTTGCTTGCCCAGTTTCTCGCATTTCCTGGTGGAGCTGGAAAGGACCCTTGTCTGCAACCTGGAGAGTTGTGGCCAGTCAGTTGAGGCCAATGGTGAGCCCCATGGCCCTCCTGAAGCTGTGGGGCTCAGATTTCCATCCTCTCCGGCCAATATGGCCAATCGGTGATGGGTGTTGTAGGCCAACAGCATACAGACAGTCATAGATTTTGCACTGCTGGTGGAAACCCTATTGGGCAAGATAGAAAAAGTATAAGGCAGCTTCATATGAACTCACAATATAGACTTTCCAACTAGTAAGATGTATGTGTTGCATTCTGTTTATTATGACAATCATGCCATCTTAAAAAATAATTGTCAACAAGGCCGAGTTGTCCATGCGGAATCAAGATCTCAGGATCATAAGCCATGGCTCAGAAACCCTTCATAGCTGTTTTAGAGGTTAGGCATAGAGAGAAATAAAGCCGACAACTTCAGTGAGATGGGACTTTGTTATAATGAATGTAAGGGCACCTTGATTATTCCAAGAGATAAAGTTAATTAAAGAAAGTTTGATTAGTGATCTTTTTGGTAAAGTCATTTGAAAGAGTAAAAAAAAAATATTAAGGAAGGTGATGATTGGAGGGTTGCCTCCCCCACAACACAACAAATGGTGCAGTCGGTCTTTGTGAGAGTGGAATTCAGAACCTGATTTACTCCTGAATGTACTTGTTAAAAATAGCAGCACCTATGTGTCTTTAATCAGTATGTTTTTAAGAACCTTTCTAATATCAGTTCATCAGATAGATGGAGCCACAACTGATAATCAAAATGCTAATCTTTGTCAGCCACCTGTAATCTGGATGGAATTATATGGAAAAAGAGGTGACTTAAAACATATATGCATAAAATAGCATTTGTATCTTTCTCACTCTAAAGTACGTTCTGGTAAATGTTAGCAAATCCTCCCATGAGCTTCATGGTCATCCTTCTTTGCCCTGCTCTTTCCTTACTATGTCATCTGCTACGAACGAGTGAGGAATACATTTTGGGGATGGGGAACTGTCAGATTCCCTGGGCTCAGGTCCCCGAACTCCAGTCCGCTTCGTCATGGCCATGAGTTCCTGGCAAGTATGCCCAGCATCCACACAGCTCTCATCATCTTCCATGCCATGTGTCACGAACTTTATTTGCGCTGCACATGCTGTGGAAGAAGGTTTCTGGCTGCACAACCTTCCCTCTGCAAGTGTTTGTAGACTTCCTCTTAGCTCGGCTCACTTTCTCAGACAGTGCTGAGCATGACAGGAGGCCCACAGATGCTAGAGGGACGGGTTCTGGGGAGCTTTGTTGCAGCCCCACCAGTGTTAGCCATGCTGCCGGGGCTGGGCTTGGGTTTCGGAGCAACATACTGTCAGTGTCCTCCTCCCTTAGTTGAGCTATCTTCTCAACGTCCTTGATGCCAAATAACCGCTGAGCAAAGGGGCAAAGACAGCTTTCTGCTCCTCCTCCTCCCCACCACTGTCACCTGGACCACAGTGACAGTTGGATGAACAAGCAGCCTTCCTTCCATGATGACCGAGAGGGCAACTCCAAGGGAGTCTCGTCAATGGCTCCTCCTGAGGTATGGACTCTTGGCAGGGGCCCAAGAATGCCTAGCTTTGATGTCAGCCCTGTATGCTGTGATCATTAAAGGGACATTGATATTCTGGAATTAGGTCAAAGTTGACCGAATCAAACTATTTCTTGGCTTGGCTTTGGATTAGCCTTCCATGGGAGCAAGATACTGTCCGGAAGACAAAAGGCTCTGACTGCAGGAGATCCCCCAGCCTAATTTGGGGAGATCTCTCCTTGTCCCCAGACCACAGCTCATTCCTTTCAGCAGGTTCTCCCAACACTCTCTGGAGCATGTTGAAGGGGCTGTCATGAAAAGGAGTGAGAATGGAAGTCTACTTCTGCCAGAGCACTTCCACATGCTTAAATCTGTACCCAACCCCTTTCTTGGTGTGCAATCAGTTTTAAGATGGCTTAAAAATTATTTAGCAATTTTAGTTCTTCCTACATGCCATCAAGTGTAAGAAAAGGGCAATTCCTTCATGATTCTGGACATTTTCCAATCTGTGGAAGTAAATGTTGACATTTATTAATATATCTTGTAGGACTAGCCAATCATATTTTATTACCTCAGGGGCCCTTGCCCCTCTGGCTTATAAAAGTTAGCAGGGAGAGAAGAGGCAGCTGAACCAGGGAGGCAATCCTTCCCTGTCCACGAGAGGGACTGGTTCTTAAAAAGGCTGTGACAAGGCCTCTCCTAATGAAGCTCCTTCTGGACCCAGAAGAGCCTAACAATTGTAGGAGAATGGCAAATGTCTCCTTCCTGGACAAGATCTTTGAGTGGGTGGTGGCCAGCCAGGCACTCTTGGATGAGATTGATTATCAAGTTCCATTTTGTTTGGGGTTCAGGGCAGGTTTTGGCATGGACATGGCTTTGGTCACCCGGCCTGATGACCCAAGCTGATAGAGTGATGTGGGGAGTATGACCCTGTTGGTACGCCTGGATCCCTCAGTGGCCTTCAAAACCATCAGCCATGGTATCCTTCTGTATTGGGAGCGGGGTGTATTTATTCATATTCATATTCATATTCATATTAATTATTTATTTATTGAGTGCTTTGGTATCCCATCACAATGGCAGCACAGCTGTTTGGATGGTTCACACAATAAAATGTAGCGAATTGCAGTGATCCTGCTCCTACTTGGAGTTTCGTCTGCAGAAGGTGGCACTTGGATGTATTGCTCAGCCCCCACGGATTCTCCAGTGTGGCCTCCAGGCATCTTGCTCCCCATGCTATTTAACATCTGCCTGAAACCTCCGAGTGGGGAACACTGGAGTTTTGGAGAGCATTGCTGTCGGTAATGACACGCAGCTCTATTTCTCCTTCTCCCCTTTAGCAGGTAGGGGCTCCAGATGTATTAGACTGGTGCCTGGCTGCAGCGATGGCCTGGGGGAGGTCTCACAGACTGAAGCAGAGTCCCTGCAAGGCCAAGATGATGAGTGGTCCCACTGACTGGATGGAGGGAGCTCAACCTGTCCTGGACCACCCTTCCAGTTTCACCCTCCTCCCACAAAAGGCAGCTTGAGAGCTTGGGGGTTCCCTTGAACCAGCTTTCTCGCTTGAGGCTCAGGTGGTCTCAGTGGCATAGAGTGCCTTCCACCAGCTTCAGCAGGTGGGCCAGCATCTGGACAGGGATAGCCCGGCTTCAATAATCAATGTCCTGGTAATCACTGATCTTGATCACTACAACGTGTTCTGCATGGTTCTGCCCTTGGAGACAGTTCAAAAGCTGGCGCTTATGCAAAATGCAGTAGCCAGACTGGGACCAGACTGGGACCAGGTGGTCTGAATATATAACTCCTGTTTTAAATAGTGTTTTAATTTTTAATGCAACCTTATGAAGTTTTAATGTAGCCTTGTGTATTAATATACAATATATATGAAAACAATCAAGTTTTAATATATATCATAGTTTATACTATTTATTATTGCTCACTGCCCAGAGAGTTTATACTATTTAGCAGTATAGAAATTAAATAAACCCATTAGTTAAATCTGAAGAAAAGGCCATGATTCCTCTGCCCCAATTCTAAGGAGAGACATTGACCGAGTCAGCTGAATCTTTCTTCAGTATTGGGAACAGGACAGTGGATCTGAGAGCAGACAGGTACCTGAGGAGATGTAGAGAAGTATAGTGGTTAGAGTATTGGATTGAAACTTGGATGATCCAGGATCTCACTCCCACTTGCTTCTGAAGCTCTCACCAGATTAATTTCTCAGGTCCCCTACCTCACAGCTGGGAGGCTAACAGGAGCAAAGAAGGTTCATGTATGTCAGCTTGGACCCCTGGGAGAAAAGGCAGGACTGAAACGTGATGACGGTGATGGTTATACAGTGCAGGTGTATGTGCGTGTGTGTGGGGGGAAGGCAGAGAACACCGAATGCTGTACCCCGGTGCCCCTTTTGTTGTTCCATGCCTTCAACAGCTCCCTCACTCTGCTAATGGCAGGACTGGGCCTTCATCATGGAAATGAGGATGAAACTGGGTCTTTTGTGGAGACAGCACTAAACTTTAGAATGCTGTGGGAGGATCAGATTCTTCCGTTTGAAACACTGGCTGGCAAAGAGAGGAGCTAGGCCCTCCCCCAAAGTTCAGCTCAGCTTTGCACTCAGTTGCACAGAGAACAGTTTCCTTCCTTTTCTCTCTGCCCCAAAGTGATTTTGCAAGGGACAAACTGGTGGCAGGAAAGGCTGAAGCCACACCTTCTCAGCTCCCACTTTCACTGATCATGTGAGTGAGGCTTACTTGGGATCCCATGCACCTCTTGGCACCATTCCTTCAGCCAGGATGGCTTAAACTACAGATCCCAAGATTCCTAGAGGAGATGGATGCTATGGGGCCTGCTAGAATTCCTCTGTTTTTCTGGCAACACTGGCAACTTTAAGATGGCCTCTGCAACATGTTGTGCTGGGTGACCACTAGAGTGCTTACCCCCCAAACCACTGCCATTCCTAAACTGTTAAAGTCAAGGGCTCAGAAACCTCCAAGGGAGGTTTGAACTTGCTCAGTAGTTGCCTGCTCCTCCACCTTCCTCTCACGTCCCTCAGGGAACAAAAAGCCCCACCTTGGGAAAGAAGGAATGCTGAGCCCATGGCAAGGGCTCTAAGGCCCAGTGGTCCTCTCCAGTGGTGAAACATCCTGTTCACAGCATCGAGCTGCACCATATGAGAGGGCTGTTGGGCTGTTGGGCATTTCCATATTCATTGGAGCCTCCCCACATTGTCAATTGTTGGGGTGGGAAAGAAGGGTGAGGCGGCAGCAGATGGGCTGGGGAGCAGAAGTGAAGCAGAGGACTTCTTTGGGATGGGCTGTGTTTGCTCTGCTTGAGCTTTCTCCGATAGGTCTCGTGGTCCTTTCTGGACCAAGATGGTCTGGTGCCATCCACCACTTGCTGAAGGCATCCCCCCACCCCGAGATAGTTCAAATAAGCAAGTGAAACTGCAGTTATTATGAAAATGTGTTCTTGTCGCTTGTATATTACACACATTCCACAGTCACTGTTGTTCTGTCCTCGTAAACAGAAATAAGGTTGAAATCTGAGCATTTATCCAAGATGCTTGGTAGATGTTAAGATTCAGAAGCAGTGTCCTGAACTTTGTGGGGGGACATTCGCATCAAGTTTTGCAGTAAAGCCCCTGGAATGGATGGAAGAGCCCGATGCCTGCCATTCAGTCTGGTTTCCTAAAAGCTTAAGAATTGTTACTAAATAGCAATATTTACCATATTTTGGGCATACCAACTATTCTTAATGGAGTATAAATCATCTATGTGTGGGCATTTCTGAAATTATAATTAACTTTAAAGTATCAAGAAGGCCCTTTAAAGGAAGCTCTTATGAAGCTCAAATGCTGCTTTCCCTTCTTGGGATTCTCTTCTCATAAATCCTACCCAGCAGATGCATACACTTGTTGTCAGCTGTATTTGTCACAGTGCAAGCTGTCTCTTGCCCATTTTCCAGCATGTTGTTAGACATGATTTATTGTGTGGTGTCATTCCTGCCGTTTTCTTTGCAAATCTAGCTCCCCCTTCTTGAATGAAGAAGTCATCTGGCTGGCAAGCAGAATTACAGAGAAGTTATCTGGTCTTTTGTAATCGGATGTTTACTTGATCACTGTTTCACAAGCCCATTCCACTTGGGCTGGCAGGTGCTGTGGATTAAAAAAGGGGGAAAAAAGGATTTCAAAGTCAGAGAGAAAGTAATCACGCCATTAAATACATAAATCAATAGTGTGTGTGCTGTTAAACAGAAAGCTGTATTTTTCTTATGTTACTTTGATCCCCTTTATGAAAGTGGAAGTGACTCTCCTCAGGCAATCAGAACACTGTCCACTTATCACATTATAAAACTGTTCGTAGGAGCTAATACAAAGGCAGCATCTCAATCCAGCACTTACATGCGTTGTCACCTTGGACAGATAGACTCAACATGTAGCTGCTCTTTCTACTGCCGGAATCAGTGGAGCTGTGGGTTCGGCCCAAGATCTTGAGCTGTCACAGGATCCATGAAGCCACACTCTGCTTCTTCGCATGCCTCTGGCCCCCACGGGAACAAAAAAACAATTGACTTGCTGCAATTTCTAGTATGGCCCATACTCCTGATTCAGGGTGCTCATACTGCTTTAAAGGTGGAAACAAGTATGACTATGTTATTGGTTTTACACTTGAGGATACAGCCCCTTACTGGTGCTCCCCAAACTGGTACCCTCAAAATACTTCAGACTTCAGTCTCCATCAGCCCAAGCTAGCTTGGCCAAGGGTCAAGAATGCTGGGAGTTGTCAGCTGAAACATCTGGAAGAGACAAGGTTGGGAAAAGCTGACCTATACCATAGAACGCTGCCCTACATGGCATTAGATTATTTGTCCATCTAGCACAAGGGTTCTAACCTAGACCTCCAGATGTCTCTGGAAGACCACCATGCCCCCTTTCCCAGGCCCCCAGTCACTGATGGCTTGGTGGTTACCTGGCTTTTGTGCAGTTTCCTCTCCCACCCATTCTAACAGGTTGAAGATACTTTACTTGTGGTGAAGACCGAGCTGAGATATGCAGGTAGTTTTCTTTTTACTGTTCTGCTTGCACCCTTTGCCTTTGGTTTCACCTGCCATTGAAACCATGTGCCTTCTCAAGAGCCTCTCCACAATGGAATATGGCCCTTGATGATGATTTCTTCTTCTTCTTTCCATACCTCCCATAGCTGATGCTCTCTGGGCAGTTTGCTACAATAAGCATAGACTCATGCACTCAAGTCACCCATCCAGATTCTAACCAGGCCTGCCCTTGCTTAGCTCCCAAGATTAGGCAGGATCAGGCACTTCGGGTTATACGGAAGCTGCTTAAAGGGGAGTTGCATCCCTGATCTGCTACAATGCTGCCTTCTCTGACCGACAGCATCTCCACGTGCTCTCCAGCAGGGGTCTTCCACATCACTGGCTATCTAGTTCCTGCTGCTGGCTTCTGCTCACAAAGCATAAACTCTGCCTCTGAGGTTGGGTGAGTCAAAAATAAACCTGCTTTGTCCCTACATGGGCTAGTCCAGGATCCTTAAGAAGGTCCCTTTTCACTGATGCCTTTTTTGCAAAATTGGTAACTTCTTTATTTATTTCCTTACTCATGATGTGCATGATTCCACATAACATCAAATTCTCTGGGCAGCTTATAAGAAAGAAACATTAAAATAATTAAAATAATTTGCATTGTATTTGTAATTATTCTATTATTAATAATTAAAATGTAGTTAATTATTTCTTATATTCTGCTAAGGAAGCACTTGAAACCCTAAAATCAAGGCAACATAAAATGCAAAAGCAAACAAATAACAGAAAACCCTTTGAGCATCCAGATTTTAAAGTGGAGACGTTTTGCATTTTTTACAAGGTCAGGGTGAACAGAAAGGTCCCCACCTTGCTCTCAAAACGTTGCAAATGATCATTTCTGGGAAGGCTATTTCATCACTGGAGTGCCACTCTCAAAAGGCATTTAGGGCTCGAAAAGTGAGAACCACTACTTTCAATTGAGACCCAGGTGAAGGACGGGATAGAAAAGCTCTTAATAAATAAAAAATTAGTAATACATTGGACTGCAAGAAACTGGACGTCAATGCAGCTGATAACTTGCAGGTTATCAGACTCCACAATTGCAGTCAATCTGACAACTTCATTTGGACTGATGTAGTTTCTCGACTGTCCTCAGAGGAAATCCGGCCCACAGTGCATTCTAATAGCCTGCACAAGAAGCAACTGGAATATGGGTGCTTATGGCAAAGCTGTCTCCATGCAGGTAAGGCCAAGCCTTTTATCAGCTGAAACTCACAGAGATGATTTATTTATTTATTTATTCGATTTATATGGTGCCCCACTAGTCATGGGCTTTCTGGGTGGCTCACATCATAATAAAATCCATATAAAAGCAACACAATACACAACACAATGACTCACAATTACAAAAGACCAATGTCAATAAAATCCATAAATAAGATTAAATAAAACAAACTAAACAAATAGTAAAACCATAAATAGAATATATATTATAAAAACTCCAAAAATGAAACACACACCAATTAAAAAAATTTATATCTCAGTATCGAGCATTTAAAACATATTGGCGGCAGCAGATAATAGCATAAAAATTAAAGACATCATTAAGTAAAAAATTCACCTGTTAACTATGGACAAATATGTCTTAAGATGATGCCTAAAGGCCAAAAGAGTAAGGGCCAACTGGACCTCAAGCAGAATCAAATCCAAAGCTGGGGTGCTGTATATAGTCCTTGCCTGAGACTCTAATGAGAGCAATGGACCATTTGGCAAGCCCAGAATGTGACCTGCTGAGGTAAGCATGACCCACCTAGAACAGGTAAACCAGTATTGACTCAGCTGGGTGAACAACTAGCCACCAATAACTCTGACTTGTCAGGATTATGTCTCTGTCCACTCACTTGCAGTCCATTGCTATGCCCAAGCACTGGTTCAGTCTCATGTATGTCTGAAAAAATAAGACATAAAGCCGGATCTTATCTTCATATTGTTGGTATTTTGGAGCGAATCTCTGGCCGATCAGCTGTAAATAAGGTATCCTGCCGGGAACTCCACTTAGCATTTTCCTGTGCCTGCCACACCTCTTTCCCTGATCCAGCAGCTGTACATATTCCCCAATCTAACAGTTTTGCTACAGTCGTTTGGGCCCCATTCCTTTTGCCCTGCCTGTCCCTGGAAGGTGGTCCCTGCAAACTTCTGTTTTTGATCCATAGGCTGCAAATTCCCAAACATCCGGTAGTAAATTTACAACAGCACAGGGAGAGGGAGTAACTAAACTACGCCCCAGCCCATTTTGCAGTGACACATGCATTGGCGGGTTGATCTTGTCTAAAAATGTACAGGGTGGCTTCACTGAAATTATTGCATTTATGGCTTCAACTATGTGAGACAATGAAGACAGTCTGGCACAAAGCCAAGTTAATTTTCATCTTCATGGCAGTAAAATGCCAATTTTTAAAGGTCATTTTAGATCTGTATCACTGGCAAGCCCCTGGAATCTTTAATATCACTGAAACTTACAACAGAAGCACAGTGGGCCTGGAGGGATGAGCAGGTGAGCTTTAGTCCTACTCCAGAGCATATGAGCTCAAGCTAAGGACTTCATGCATGTAATGCGGTGGGAGGAGAGTAGAATTTACAGGCAGAGTTTAATTGACTCAACTTCAGAAGAGAAGCTGTCCCTGGAGGCCCAGGTGGTGGCGGTGGTGAGGAGCGCTTTCCTTCAGCTTTGGCTGATCCATCAGCTGCGTCCTTACCTTGACGAGCAGCGCCTAGCAACAGTGACGCACTTCCTGGTTGGATTACTGCAACACGCTCTACCTGGGGCTGCCCTTAAAGACAGTCCGGATGCTTCAATTGGTTCAGAACAGAGCCGCCAGATCGCTGTAGGGGGCCGGTCTCTGTTCTCATATGACACCAGTCCTCTGTCAGCTTCACTGGCTTCCAATTGAAGCCCAGGGCCAATTTAAGGTGCTGGTATTTATCTATAAAGCCCTAAACAGGTTGGGACTGGGATACCTAAAGGAACGTTTTTTTCCCTATTTGCCCACCTGCCCCTTAAGATCTGCAGCAGAGGCCCTGCTCTGGGAACCCTCTTTGAAGTAGGTTAGGAGAGAACATACTCAGAGGAGGACCTTCTCTGTGGCAGCGCCCAGTCTATGGAATGTGCTCCCCAGAGAGGTCTGCCTGGCGCCAACGTTATATGCTCTTCGGCACCAGGTCAAGACCTTTTTATTCTTCCATACTTTTAATGTTTCATATTTTAACTATGTTTCTATGCTCGGTTCATGGATTATTTGTTTTATTTGGGTATCTATGTGTTTGTTGGATTTGAGTTGAAAGCTGTCCAGAGACCTGCAGGGTATCAGACGGGATAAAAATACCCAAATAAATAAAATACCGAAATAAAGAGAGAGAGAATTAAAAAAAAACCCCATTATAAACATAGAAAGACCGTAGCAGGAATAATTATTTCACAATGCAATCAGTACAATGCCTAGAGTACAGGTAAGCACAGTATCTGAACAGCCATAGCAAAACAAATCCAGAAGACATTTGTTGCTGCCCTGCTTTATTTCTTTCCTTTCCTGCCATCCCATCAATGAATATATTAGTTAGGTCCATCTTTCAGGAGAAAGAGAAAAATGCCCCCTCCCCCCATCACTACTTCTTTCTAGTTAGGCTTTGTACAGTGTGTCTTTCCCCAACACCACAGAAAAGAAAGCTGGGAGGACAGGAAGGCGCTGGTCCTTGCCACAGTACTTAGAGTAAATGTGCACCTGACATTCAGGAAAGCACTTCTCCACCTCTTCAGTCTCTGAAACAGGCCATTTTGGTGAATCAGGACAAACTGGTAAGTACTTTGGTACTAATCTCCAATCCGTTTTCATCATCCATAACAACATCCCTGCTATATGACCCATATGGCTTATTTTATTTTTATTTTATTTAAAACTTTTATATGCCGTCCCTTATGCACAGCATCCCAGGATGGCTTACAATCATGAAAATCAAAATACAATAAAACAATCTGTAACAATATAATAAAAACATATAAAATAAATTAAATAAAAAGCGACTGTTAAGCATCAAAATACTAATTTTTAAAATAACGATTAAATAAAAAGGTTAAATAAAAAAGCTTAGATACATAGATAACACAGGGATGCAAGGGCCCTTGATTCATAATCATCAGAAGACTGTAATTGTTTTACCAGGGTTGGAGGCTTCTAGCCACGTGGCCCTGAGATCAGGCAAGCCTTAGAGTAATGCTAAAACTCCCCTGCATACAATCAGTTTTGGCTTCTGGCTGTTCAGTCCCTTCCTTGGCATCTTGGGAGGAATTGGGGAGAGAAAAAGAGAGGTAGCCGAAAGAGAAAAAGGCTAACCCAACAACTTCTGGCTGCAGCCCTTCTGATATGTGCCTCCTGACAATTTGCCCATGAATGAATGTGGCTCGTGAGGGTCTGAATAGTTGCTGTACCCTGACTGAACCCTGCCAGATATAAGAAAAGGGGGGCATTGGCTGGCATAGCTTACTTTTGCACAGAGCCCAAAAGATAAAGGCTGACAAGGGCCGCCTGGGTAAAAATCAAGGTGAGGGGAGTGGTAGTAGTGGAAATCGCCACTATCATAACACCTATGGGATATAGCATGCGCATAAACCCCTGAATTTGAGGTTATGCGCAATAGGACTGAACTCTAAAGAAACATTTCTTTAAAATAACTAAGAAGCAAGAAGTAAGGGAGGGGAACCCAATCAGCACTTGTACCTGGTTTCATAAGCCATGCACAGAATATTCAGAGGCAGAATATTATGTGTATTCTGTGCACCCTTGTTAACTCCTCTGTTGTGAGTGCATACTGGCTTAAAGCGATTAACATCTAACCTAAAGGTGTTTTGACTGTTCTATGTCAAAGCACAGCACAACTTCCAATCCTCACATTTTTGAAATCTCTGACATTTTAGACCTGGCATTGGCTGTTTTCCAGCAAGTTATTTAATCATTTTGGGTAGCTTTTCTTTCTCATTTTGCTCTTGACAACCATTCAGTCAGCATCTTTAAGAAGTCCCCTGTTATTTTCCCTCCTGTCCTGTATTCAGACTTCCTTCCCATAATACTCAGGTGTGTAGGGAAAAGCAGGAAGTGCCTGTCCACTGCCCAGAGCCTACCTTCACTTGTTTTGGAAGGCAAGCAGCTGCCACTTGTCACAAGTCATGTGAACAGAGGTGAGCTCAGACTTTGGACCATGTTTTGCTAGTATAGAAGGATTTGCCATTTTAAAAATCACAGAGGTCTTCTTCAGATATGAGCCCAAAGCTTTGTCAGAGGATTCCAGTGCGGGTGTGTTAGATAAGAACTGCAAACTATTTTGTATTCTAAAAAGTGACATAGATGTGATACATAACAATTTCACACTTTGAAATTTGAATCTAATGCAAAGCAAGCTCTGCAGCCTGATATTCACCAGAGTTGGTGTTTTGAATCCACTGAATTCCTTTGAAGTTCAGATTGAATAGTACTTTCAACTCTAGGAAATGTATATGAATCATATGCATTTATTCATAATATACACTGCTGGAAACAGATATCAAGTATGACATCTATTTTCTGGCCCTAGCCACAATTCTGCAGCATCTGATGTCAAGGCAGAGTAGAAATCAGTAAGTATACACTTCAGGAATTACTCATTGCTCTGTGCCCCTAGCAAATTTTGGTTGATGAAGTGACAGCATGCCTTGAACAACCAACCATGAAAGCAAGCGTACTATTTTCCTAAGTGCCTTTTTTGAAAAGATACATCTAAGGCATTCGTACAGCCTGTTTACATACTTTTTTCCCCTGAAAGGATCAAATCCCAGGAGATGGTATGCATATACCACATTATAGGGGAGCAATATAGGAACATAGGATGTGGCTTTTAGATGAGCTAGACCATTGGTCCATTTAGAGCAGTATGGTCAACACTGACTGGCAGCAGCTGTCCAGGCATTCAGGCAGGATTCCTCTCTAGCCATACCCTGAGATGCTGGTGACCAAATCCAACATCTTCTGGATGCAGCGCATGCTCTCTCCCACTGAGCAGCCGTCACACCCTCCTCAAAGTCATCTCACACTAGCTGCAGGGGCTAATCCATTCGTTTCACTGAAGCTGGAGAGGCTGCCCCAGATCCCAGGTTGTCTGGATAGATCACCACGAGTAAAGACTGGAATGTATTTCTGAAATGCAATAAGGCAGTGGCTCCCAACCTTATTTATTTATTTATTTTTCTATTTATATCCTGCCTTTTTCCTACAAAGGGCTCAAGGCAGCTTACATCATTCTCCTCTTCCAACTTATCCCCACAACAACCCTGTGAGGTAGGTTGGGCTGAGAGTCTGTGACTGGCCCAAAGTCACCCAGTTGGCTCCATGGCTGAGCGGGGACTAGAACCCAGATCGCCTGAGTCCCAGTCCCATGCTCTTAACCACTACACCACACTGGCTCTCACACATCTTTTCTCTTCCCTGCACCCCTAGAAAGTGTTTGATTTATGTTTCCACTCCCTTCAAAAGTAATATCATATTTAAAGATGAAGAAGTCAAATGTCTAATTTTTGAACTTCAAGTTGAATGACATAACAGTACTGCAGGTGAACAAATTGAACTAAAAAAACAAGCTTTTAACTCAATGCATAAAATTCAGATATAAATTGAGCAATTATAAAAAACGTAAACAGTAAAATCAATCCCAATTGTGAACATAAAATTCAATGACTACTTTGTTCCTGCTTCTCATTCATGATTTTGTTAAAAGGTGGAACTTTCTTGCTGATTGTAATCTGTAAGTCTGCCTGTGGATTCAGGCAATTCCTAGACTTTGTCTTGATTGACAAAAAAGAACTGAATCCAAATGCAAACAAAGTAATAAATCATTTTATTATTGGGATAGTTTTTGGCAAAAGATGCAAACTTCCTCTTCTTTCACCCCGCAAAATGCCTCCTCGAACCCCCTGGGGGTGTTGCAGTAACAGGAACAACAAAATACTGCACAAATACTTTCCATCCAGCCAAGAGAAACAAGCAAACAAATAAAACCAGTTAGCAGTGTGTGCTGCATATTATTTAAAAGACTGGATGAAGAGGAAGGACTTTCTCTGGTGCCCAAAAGATCACAGAAAAAGTACCTGGCAAGTCTTTCTGGTGAGGCTGTTCCTCAAACAGGCTGCCACTACCAAGAAAGCGCTTCCCTTGGTAACTTATAGCCACCCACTGTGGACATTCAGAGCAAGGCCTCTTTGGAAGGCTTTAAGGACCAAGTAGCTAATTGCAGTAGCAGTCAGATGATCTCTCTGGTAGCCCAGAAATGGATGTGAAGCTACTGAATGGGCCTATAAATACATATATAAATAATCGGTTGAAATGCTCAATTCCAGTTAGTAAGTATGTGTCCCAAAATAGTCCAACTGGACTAGTTTTAAAGCCAGCACCATATAGAACATGTAGCTATAGGTCTCCAGAGGTGGGTAATTTGTGGCCCTCCAGATGTATTGGCCCATTCAAGCTATGCTGCAACCATTCAAGCTATGTTTACTAGGACTGATAGGAGTTGTAGGCCAAAGCATTTGGAGGGACTACAAGTGGCCTCCTGTCCAGCAGAGGTTCCCAGAGCATGGGTAACCATGGCTAACCATGCCATCCAGAGATGATGGCAAGTGAGGTACCAATTGAAGCTAAGAAAAGAAATGTTGGGTCCCAGGGGCCAGGGGAGCATCTAATATATCAACTGAGCATATAAGACTGCACCAGTCAGTATTCCCAGTCTGCAAACACAAGCCTTTTGGGTAGGAGTGTTCAACCTCATCCCATGGGCCAAAGCTGGCCCACCTGGGTTCTATTCTAGCTCTCCAGGGTTGTCCAGAATGACTGGTTGTACAGAGACAAGCTGGCACAAATGGGAACTTGCCAAGCCTGCTTCTGGTAGGGGACAGGTCAACAGAGCTTGCAGAATGGGGCTCCTTTGGCTTGTACTCATCTGCGAGGTTAGTTTGCTAGCAAGCTAGCAAGTGCTACCTTCCCATCGTGCCAGTGGTGGCTCAATCTGTTTAGCACTGGGGGATTGCCAGTGCTGGATACAACCCAACAGAACCCAGTAACTTGGGATGGTGTGTTGGTAGAGAGGCTGTTGCGTTGCATCCACAGCACCAGATTGCTATGCTTTTGTCCTTAAGATCAGGATGTACCTGCCCTGTATTAAATGGCATATTTAGAATTGTTCCATTTTTAGAACACACAAAATCATTTTGACCTGTTTTGCGCCAAGTTTTTTATCTATATATTTTGAACCGTTCATTGGAGCAAAAATTGTAGGAAGGGGTGAGAATTTGAGACACATTTCTCAGTGCACAGGGTTTTTGTGCTTGCACCCCCTGCCTCCTCTGCACCTGGATTTGCAAGGTGAGCTGAAAGGCGTCCACGAACCCTTGCGGTATGTCAGAAGAGGGGTGCTGCTTGCATAGCATGGGGTGAGCTCCCCAGAAATGCAGGCTGCATTTGCCAGGAATTCAGACTTGGGACAGCTGCAAAGTGGACCAGAGTCTGGGGAGCCAAGCCCGGGGAATCTGTTGGATTCCCCCCTGCAAGCAGATTCCTCACACATCCTCACCACAAGCACATTACAATCCTCCTGTGCATTAGCTTAGGCAGATCAAAACGTTGCCCCATGCAGCGGAAGGAGCATCATGGGTGAATGGGGGTTGGACCACGTTTTCCTACTTCACACTGCTCCTCTTCCATCCAAAGCTTGCCCCTTTCTGTCCAAGGGAGCAGGAGAATAAGCAGAAGTGGGAAAGTATGAATGGCAGCGCTGCAGACAGCAGGAACTGGTACGTAGGAGTGCATGGAGAAGACGTTTCCAATCATGAGTATTTTGCTGCTTCATAATTATATGTTTCTGTTGCAAATGTGTCACAGGAAAACGAGCATCAAGACAAAGGTGGGATGGATATCAGAGCTGGTTTGCAGGAGTGTAGCCTGATTCCCTCTCTCCCAAAAAGATTGCCTTCTCTATTACTTCTTAATCTTTTAGTCAGGGAAACAGTATTATATATTATTTAAAAGTTTTTATCTTTTGTGACAAAAAGATACTAGGGGAGTATGACTAAAAGGAAAGATAACCAGCAGGGCTATTTTTTTAAAAAAAAGGTATCTACCTATTAATTAAAGAGAAGATTGAAAATGTTCCTGGAAAATCAACCTATGTAGTTTTGAAGCAAAGTCGTGTGAAGTTCCGTTTTCGTCTCTTCTCTCATTGGAAGGTAGGTATCTTTCACTTTTGATTTAATTGTTCGCAATACAGCAGCATGATAAAAGATTTTTTATGGAAATTTCTCACAGCAACACAATCAATCATATTTCCAACTCATGTGCCGTCTTGAGCCCCAGAGCCTCAAAGACTTTTTTTTTCTGTGGAGCTTACTTGTTAAATTAGCACTGATCAAAGGCTAAAACATTTATCATGCTTATTAGTGAATAAACCTAGCAGCAGGTATCCCAAGTGAGGAAGCAAATCCTCATTTCCTGCAAGAATGAATTGGAAATTATCCAAAGTGCTTGCAAACATTTTTCAGGAGTGACGAATTGTCAAAAAGAAACCAGCTGCTCGATGTGTGAGCTCCAGGGTTAGAAGGGAACAGTGAGGGAGGAGGGGAGAAAGGAGCATGATGCTCAGGTATCTTGAAAGTACCCCATCGGGAATGTCTACAATTTGATTTACTGTAATTGCCTCTGAATTCAGTATCAGCTGACCTTGGAATCAGGTTGGAAAATAACTACATGAACTATTGCAGTTGCTAATGTTCAGATAAATGGGAAAATTCTTCACACCTGCTCCTCAAATGTCTATCTTCTTTTCACTTGTAAGAATATACAGCAACAAGCAGGAGAAAACATCTTAGCACTCAAGATAAGCAGATCTCCGCTCCCCAGATGAAAAGAGTTCAGGGAGAAATGTCTGTTCTCCAGCTCTGCAAATCAATTTGAATTGCACTTAGTGTGAAGATGGCAAAGGAGCAGAAGTCACATTTAATGGCCCTGAAAGATGATCAGCACCCCTTATGAAATGTGAGATGAAGAGGGAGTCCATGCTGAGAGCACCACATACTGGGCTTCCTTCAGAGCCCTGTTCGGATGTTTGTGCTTGACTATGGACAGGAGGTCCGAAGTCAGCACAAGCTGCTTCAAGGGGCTACTCATGTCAAATGACTTCATCTTACATAACGTCAGTGCTTTTTTTGTCATTGAATGCACCGGAACAGAGTTCCGGCACCATTTTTCGGCAGATTTTCCAAGTTTTAAAAGTAACTTTTGAAAGTTTGATGTTTGGTCCACACGGATTTGAATCGCCCTGTTGAGTGTAGCAGGTCGGCGGCAAAATCATTAAAATGGTGCATGCGGGCTGCTTGTGTGTCGAGTTCGATGCTTGCCTACTTCGTCCACACTGGTTGTGATGGCGCTGCTCGGCTTGTGATTGGTCGTGTGGTCATGCACCGAGTGCTTACTGAGGGCGGCGACCATTATGTTTTGTTACGCAACTGATGTGTGTGGGTGTATGTACAGTGATTGACTACATGTGAAAGTAAATAATTTCATGAGTTCCAGCACCTTTTTTCTTACAAAAAAAGCACTGCATAAAGTTGTTGTTGCAAGTGCAGTCTGCAGGTGGACCAGTCCTTTTCGTGTGCACATGCTGGGGCTAATGAACTAACCCAGAGGGGTCTGATCTGGCTGGTAGCAAATGCTTTAGTTGCATCCCAATTCAACCGAGTGCAGGAAGCTCTCTGTGGAGCTGCTTCAGATATTTTACCATCTACTGGTCTGTTTCTGGGCACAGTTCAAAGTCCTGGCTATGTGCTAGACTGGTCTATAAGACTTGGGCCAGGTGATACATCTGAAAGACCCTGGGTTTCAGTTTCCCAGGGGAGGCCATCCTCCTTGTCTCGTTTGATGTCGGTGCAAGAGAAGGTGTTCTCCATGGCTGCTCCCAGGCTGGAGGCCCCTGCCAAGGGAGGCTAGGTTGGCTCGCTTGCTCTACCATGGATCCTTTTTGGCTCCTGACAAAGCCAGCAAATATATTTTGATTCAGTCAGAGCACTGGCATGTAAGCTAGTCTGCTGCTGTGTTTTAAATTGCTGCTTTAGTGCATTTGTTTTGACTGTTTTAATTACATTTTCATTTTCATCTTGGTTTTATTATCCAAATTGTGCTCCATTTTTTGTGTGGAAATGTGGGATATAAATTAACAGCACCAAACCTTTTGCAGCCCTGTGTCTGCAGCTGTCAACTTTCTTCATTTACTTGGCTTCACCCATCACATCGATCCTCTACTCTTCCCCAGCCTCCCTGGTATCCTGTGCTCTGACTCAGTGAAGCAAGATGCTTTGGCCGTTCTTCTTCCCTTGTGGAAAGTTGCTCAGGAGACATTTTCAGTGTAAACATGACAGATTTGAAAGCTCCCCACGGCTGCCCTTGTGGGTCAGTGGCTCTGCTACCAGCTATGTGCTAACACATTTTTTCAGAGAATCATATGTACTGCCACTTGGTTGGAACAGCAACTGTACTCTCAGGTTGCATCCTTGAGGGTTGCCCTATGCGCAAGGATCAGACATACATGTTTACCTTTGTGGGTTTTGTTGCTTATTGACTTCCCCTTCTTTATTTCAGCAAGGAATGAAGTGAGGCAGGTGTGAAGTGCATAGAGCAGGCCTGCCCACCCGGTGCTGTCCAGATGTGCTGTACTGGCTGACTGGGGTACGGTTGTGATCCAAGACATCTGGAAAGCAACTGTGTTGGGGAATGCTGAGCCAGAGGGTTGAGCAGAGGCCGAAAGCAAGCTTTTGTGCAGAGGCACAAGAACCGCAGTAGCACACTTCAGCAGAGTTGCCAGTTTCGACTTCCCAAAATGTGTGGTTTTGGGACTGAGCCCTGGAGCTCCTTTCCTGCTTCATACATTGGGCAAGAAATTGAGCCTGCCTTAGGCAGGAAGGTCTCTGTTCTTCTTCTCCAGAGGCTTGTTTGCCAACCTCTTGCTGTTAGGCTTGAGGGAATCTGCTGAAATTAAAGTGCCCAACCATGCAGTTGTGAGCTAAAGAGTGCCTATAATGTATGAAATTAGCTATCTACTCAATATAACAGGGGGCCCAGCTCTTTCAAGGTACAGTCTCCCCAGATGGATGCTCCAGATTTGGAGGAGGAGGTGGAGTGGAAGAGGTGGATGGATGATTTTGCAGTTTCAAGGCTACCTAGTGAAGATATGCAAGAACCAGCCCACCTTGGAGAAGGAGGAGGATATTTCAGAACAGATGGGTGGACACTCAAGGAGATGGCAAGTGAAGTGAGCAGATCCATTAGCAAGTGTCCAGCATTCAGCCCCCATGCAGCTGCATCCATCCTCAAGGATGCCTGGATCTTTCTGAAAGGGTGGGGAGGTGAGGATATTTCAGCAGGGATTCAACTCGTCACATGGGCAGGTGCTACTTCCACATCTCAAAGCCATCATTACTTCGATAGATGCTGTTTTGTAACCTGTGGAGCTCAATTCAAGGTTTGGATGAATTGAGCTCCACAATTCATGCTCCTGAGGTTGCAGAACCTCAGAACCTCTGCAACCGCAGAGGTGCTTCTGAAGTTTCATCAAAGTCTGCTAGGGAGGGAAAAGTAGAGGAGAGATTATGGAAAATTTGGTATGATTGTTTTGCTACTTGATGAAAGGAGTAGGAGAAGAAAAGTCTGTTTCTTGGACTGGATCTTTGCCTTTGGCTGAAAGAAATCTGTTGAACTTGACTTAGTGCACAGATCAGTGATTAAACACCTTTAAAATGCAGAAACACATTTGTTATATTAGTCTAGTCTCCACTGAAGACCAAAAGCATCCCAAATGTTTCAGAGTAGAGTTCTTATTGCTTCAGCATAGTCTTTCTAGAATTGACTGTGGCGGCGGCTTCCTCTCCTCCCCCTCCCCCCTTCGCCCTCCCCCCAGTGCAACATCTAAAACTAACCTTCAGCTTTGCTAATGTAAAAACTGCTGTGTCTCTCTTCACTTCTCAAACTAACAAGGACCTGGCATGTTTTGCTTAGGGCTGGAGAAAGATCTGAGTAAGGCTGTGCTTCTCTTCATGTCTGTTCTCAAACTAACTAGGATCTGGCGTGCTTTGCTTAGGGCTGGAGAAAGATCTGTTGGATTTTATATTCTCAATCAGCCAATGGCTGCATTTGGATATAGCAATAAGGCAGAATTGCTGAGAATTTGGCTGTACCGTTCAAACGTGGCATGTGCGTGCATGCTGCCTTTGTCCCCGCTTGGCTCCTCTTACCAGCAATTAAACTAGCCAGAAACTGACAAGGAAGCATCAGCTTTCTGTCTGAACCTGGGCCCTGGTTTTCCTAACAAATCAGGAATAGGAAACCAACCCAGCCTAGCTTTAGGCTCTGGTTTGTTAAGTGTGTGACAAAGCAGGAGTCCTAGTCTTATGCACATCAGGATGGTTCAACCGCCCCCTCTGAGAGGGACACCCAGGAGGAGATGACCAGGCGATGTTGACTAGCATGCTGCTCAAGACTAACGAGCCAGAATTCTCATCAGTTCTCATTTATTGTTATTGAGTTTATTGTTGCTGTTACTGGAAAGTTATCCAGCTGAGGGTAGTGGCCTTGCTACACCCTATCTGGACAGACACAATGTGGCTTCAGTAGTCTATCCATTGGTTAGATTACTGCAAGAGAGCCTGCATGAGCATCATTTGAAAGCACCGGGGAAACTGCATCTAGTGCAAAGGTCACAGCCAGACTGATAAAGGGAACTGTAAGATCCAGAAGAATAGCATAGACTCTGGCCTGCTTGCTCCAGTTCCCTACATGTCACTAATCACAATTTGAGATCTTTGTTATGCACTATAAAGCTTATAAGGTCCAGCTTTTCAGTGCCTCCTTATCTTCTGAGATCACCAGCCAAGACCCTTCTCGGAGTGCCTCCTCCAAGGGAGGTTTGGAGGAAAGCAACATGCAAGTGACCCCGGAATTCTGTCCCCCTTGGAGTAAATGTCCTTTACTCCACTACATTTGATGAGATATTATAGGCTTTTCATGCATCCATTGTATGGGTTATGGTCTAATCATTTTACATGTTTCGGTCTTTTTGTAGAAATTATGTTAACTATTATATATTTTATGTGTCAATAATTTTGTTGTGAGTCACTTTGAGTAACATAGTGAAAGAGAAAGGTGACTAAGGAATTCAGTAAATAACAACAACCCAGTTAAACCTGTCATCTCTTCCTACATTCCTTGTTAAGGCAGATGAATGCAGATTTTGTGGCTTTAACAGGGAACTGCACCTGAGTAACATCCAGCCTCATGAAGTGTTCTTTTCATGAACATGCAAAACCTGTCCATGATTCTGTGAGATGCTGATTAGTCCTAATAAAAGTATCACACTCCTGTGGGATTTATCTTTTTCTGCTATGACAATACATAGTATCCTCTTGGCCAATTGGATCATACGGCTCTTAAGCTCACTTGATCTTGGAGGAATTAATTAAGGTAAAAAAAGTCCAGGTTTTCTAATCTTGCAGCATAAATTCTAGCCAAGTAATAGCACCAAGTCCCTCGAGTGTCATGCCTACATACTGTACAATAATTGCTGAAGTAATTTCTGGGCTAGAAGATGTTCAAGAACGGAGTAGTGAAAACTGTAGAAGATCCCCCAGTTTACATAATGTGGAACTGTGACCCCCAATTTCCTACGAAGTTCTGCAGAAGCACAGCCACCAATAAATGAGGGAGAGTTCTTCTGTGGCAGTTTGCATGGTGATTCCCATTGTTTCCACTGCGGAGTGCTACTGACTGGGGGAACAAAGCCAGGAGAGCATTCTGGAGGGTGTCTGGAGCCATTGCTACTGTGGGTGGAGCAGTTGTCATAATCCTGGTGAGAGAGAGAAGCCACCACCCCTCTGTGCACACTGGAGACCCACTTGAAAAAAAAAAAAAGTGGGGAGGGGGTCTGTACTTAGATGCAAAAAGAAAAAAAGGAACAAAGCGTACAGACTGGGTCCACAACAAACTCAGATGCCGTGGTTTAATGTGTTGTGTGAACCCAGCCACTTCCCTCAGCGTGGCTTATCAACTCACCTGGGCAGGTTGATAATCATCCCTATCTGTAGGGATTCCTCTGAAGGAAAGGGCTCAACCAAATCCACTTCCAGGAAGGCTGCTGAATCAGGAGCAGGGGAGGAGAAAGGAGTCATGTTCTGCTGGGTTTCCTCTCCTCTTCCTCCTCCTCCTCTCTCTCTCTCTCTTAGGCACCTTGCAGACAAGCAAGCCACACAGTGCAGCTTTCTATGCAGTGTAGCTTGTGGCGTGAATTGGCCACAGGCAGGCTCTCCCTGATGAAAGCTGGGAGTCCACCAAGAAGCCACCACACCAGTTGCTGCTGGTTCAGGTAGTACCTTTAGAAACTGAGGCAGACAGATGGGAGGCACGTAGGTTCCACCCACAGCCCTATATCACAGTAGACTTTCCATGTTGGAGTATTCTAGATACGCTGCATGAGTCTAGACTTCTTTGTTGCTGTTGTTCTGTTTTTGTTTTGCTTGCTTGTTTTCTTTCCTACATACTTTTTGAAGCTTGGCAAGGGAGGAGGCAAGCTTAAAATAAATGGTTGGAGGTGCATCTGAATTGCTATGGTAAACCAAAGAAATAAATAAGGTACAAATAAACTGTCTGACAATTTATAAAAGCAGAAATATCACCTGACATGACAGTAAACTATTGGCTTGTAAAACAGGTTCTCAAGGGAAGCAGCTGAGAGAAAGTATATCTTATGAGACAGCTGCAAGAAAGGCTGGACAACATACTGGGGAAGAAGCTCTGGGGAACGCGCAGGCATCTCTTGCCATGGAGGGCTAACAGCTTTTCCTCATCTGCCATTAGGGTCTCTGTGAAAAGCAGCTTTTAGTCCAGATGTTCAGTTCACAGTTATTTATTTATCTATCTATCTATCTATCTATCTATCTATCTATCTATCTATCTATCTATTTATTTATTTTTCGATTTATATCCTGCCTTTTTCCTTCAAAGGGCTCAAGGCAGCTTACATCACCTCTCCTCCTCCATCTTATCCCCACAACAACAACCCTGTGACGTAGGTTGGGCTGAGAGTCTGTGACTGGCCCAAAGTCAGCCAGTTGGCTCCATGGCCGAGCGGGGACTAGAACCCGGATCCTCTGAGTCCCAGTCCCATGCTCTTAACCACTACGCCACACTGGCTCTCACTTTCTGTGCTTCTGCACTTCAGCCGGACATAGCAAGCGTACACCTTTAATAGCTACATTGCATTTCCTCTACTATAAGACAACTGAGATACACGTGTAGTTGATACCCAGCAATGAGTGTAGCACGAAGATGTCCTATCCAGTTAGAGCTACGCAGCTCTACAGCAGCCATTCAGATCGGGCTAAAAGCAAGTATTTGCCCTTGCAGTGGCCCAGCTCTCAGAACCAGCCACTGGCATGTGTGGATCATAACCAGAACCAAGGAGATTCAATAGTTGTGCTGTGTGGAGCAGTGCAGGCACCCGTCCTTAACTGAGGGGTAGGCAGCCTGTGGCTCTCCAGAGGTTAAGCCTAGAACTTCCATCAGTCTTAGCCAGTATAGCCAATGCTGGTGCATCATGGGAGCTGTAGGCCAAACCTCTGGAAGAGCACAAATTGCCCTGCCTTAGAGCAATCACTTCTTCATCATTGCTGAGCAGGGCCAACATTTAAATGGCCATTAGTGTTGTTTATTCCCTGGCAATGGCTTGATCACACCAGACCCTTCAATGGTTCATTGCAATACAGGATGTAGGGATAATTTTTCCATTTCTGGGCTGTGTCACTTCATCATTAAGTACATTCCACTCTGCTTCTGAATTCATCTGTGATTAAACGTAAAGAAAGAGATCTAGAACCCAAATTGCATTTTCATTGAAATTTCTAAGTGGATTTTCTAACAAAATACACAGTTTAAAAACAACTTTTGAAGCCCCCCCCCTTTTTTTTTTTAGAAAAACCAAGAACAACCCTAGAATGGGAGAGGTGGGAGAAAACATTGCTTCTCCCTCCTTGCCACCCTGCCGCATGAGCCAAGCAGAGCTGAGTTTCTATGCCTTCAGCTCTCCAGTCAAAGCTTGGTAGGATTGCAGTGCCAGCTATATGTAGTGTAAAAGCATTGAAAACAGTGGAACTTCAGTTATCCCAGACTAAGATACATTTCACTGATTTTAGTGGGTCTGTTGTAATGGGCCTGAATTCAGCCCATTGTCTCCAGTATCTGTAGATCTGAGTTTCATTAGTAACATTTGCTTTCCTGTTTGGTGATTTCTCCAGCATAAGCACAGTCCTCATTTGACTTGATTCAGACAATAATATAACCTACACTCGAGAGTTGAGTTTGGTCTTAGAGTCTGTTGTAAGCTGTGTTCACACTACATGATAAGCCATTGTGATTTATGATGGCTTGACATGTCTGAACTGAGCACCATGGTTTCTTAACCACTTGGGCTAGGTTCAGGCAACATGCCAAGTCAACCCTGGCTTGTAAGCTATCATGGTTTATTGTGTTGGGTGAACCCAACCACTGAATTGTGAGTTAATGCTAAGATGTGATATATTAAATTGTCTGAGCCCAGCTGAGAGAACAACCCATGTTGAACAGCCCATGGCTCACAACCCAAGAAAAACTGGATTTTTTTCATGGGCTGTTCATGGTTAACAAGGCATGGCTTCTTGGTATAGTTGGGTAACTATACCAATAAGCCTTGTTTCAACAACTCATAGTTCAAAGACAACCCATATGCAACCCTGGAAGGTGAGTTATGTTGTCTGAACCCAATCACTGGTCAAATAGCCAAATGGAATAGTATAGAATGACCAGCTATGGATCTCTAGTAGTATAGATGGGGTGAGGTTTCCCATACCAACCTGGATATTGAACTTTGGACCTCATGCATACACAACATGTGTTCTAGCATTGGATTCTAAGGTACAGTTATTTTTAAAAATATTTTTCCTCACAGTGCACAGTCTTTTTCAATGTACATCTTCCTGTTCCACTTCCTATGCTATAAGTTTTTTTTTCTTCCTCTTCCTCAAAACACAGATTATGTTTTGCCATAGTCAAATTTAAGGCTCCAAAATGCAAAGGGAGAGGAATAGTACCAAAGGCATGAAAACATCATCAGCATTGAAAAGTGTATCCAGTCTTGAAATAGTTCTGCACAATTTTTGCAAAGTTTATCCCAAAGCTGAAGGGACTCTTTTAAACGTAGTTAAGTAAAACAGAATTATAGTTGAAGAATGGCTGGAGGCAAAGAATTAATGGGAATAAAACCACCCTGTTGTGAGATTCAGCAAATGAGGAACTATAAAATGGGTATTCTATTTAGAAATGTTAAAGCTGTTTTGAGTTATACTAAATTTCAGAAGGAGAAGGGGCTGAATGTGCCTCCTTTTCTAGGCATCTTAACATTGCCAGAATATTTTGTAACCTTGACAAAAATGCCCAAGGAAGGAAAATAAATTAGTAAGGTGCAAAGGTGAAAGAATTTAATGAAAATAATTAAATTAGCATTGTGCAACCAGATTGCGATAACTTTAAATTTAACCCAATGACCCCTTTTAAAGATAAATGGTCTCTCTCTGGTGGAGAGCTCTTCCCGCGGTGAGAGACGCAACAGCCTTTTCAAAATGAGGTGTTCCCTGAGCCGCTCACAGCCTAGCAGACATGCACTACGTAACTTTTAGCCCAGCAGTACACCGAGGGTGTGTTCCCTGGTGATTCTTCTGGCTGCCCCCTTGAGAAGGAAGGAAGGAAGGAAGGAAGGAAGGAAGGAAGGAAGGAAGGAAGGAAGGGGTGAGAATTAGCACTCACATGCACCACGTATCATCTGGGAGAAGCAATTTAATGTGCCCTCAATCCAAAACCGCCAGGGGATAATTAAGTTTACTTACTTATTTACATAAGTAAGTAAATAAATGAATATTAATACACATTTGGTGCAAGAAGCATGACCAGGGAGGTGTCATGGACTGCGATCCTCCTTCGAACCAATCCCAGCCACAGGCCAGACCCTAGCAAATCACTCTTTATTGCTTCTAAATGCACAGCACTCAGACAAGTCTCTGAGCACGCACAAAATAGTGTGTTGAACCCAATCTCTAGACTGCCTCCCAAAGTGCTCCGTGTGAACGTGCTCTGCATCCCAGCCCTTCAGGAAAGCCCTCTGAAAGCGAGCATGCCTCCTTTCCACTTGCTGCTCATCCAGTGGGGCCTTTCACCTCTGTGGGTGCCGTGCCACAGCGCCCAGCTCACTGTTCCACGTCTGGGAGTTCCTCATCCCCCGAAGCCCCTCCCACCAGCTGCACATCTGAGCCATTCTCAGCAGTGGTCCAGCACAGTGAAGCGGCCAGCCTTGAGATCATCTTCTCTTCCTCCTCCTGTTGCATCCCAGCACCTTCAGCCAACCCAAGCTCCCCATCCTTGCAGAGACATTCTTCATAGTCCGAACCTGAATCAGCATCCGCGATGCAGCTGGTGTCCCATGAGGAAGCTTGCCCAGGCCTGCCTGCCCCTTGCTCCCAACAGGCGGGCCACCAGCCCACCCATTAATTAGCTCATCTTGCTCCTTGATTCCATTCATCTTGCTCCTTGATTCCACTTCCGTGAAGTGACTGCAAGCCAGCATTCCCTGCAGTCTAAAGGTAAACATGCATGATAGTTCCATGATTTTGTGCCGAGCCATGGAAACAGGAATGGTGCATTCATTTTTGGACATGTGAATGCACGAAGTGTTCTGGGTGATGGTTTGTGCATTGACCGTGTTGCCCCGTGTGCGCAACAGCCTCTCAGACAACAGGAATTTTCCTGTCTGCCAAGGTCAACTTTACCCATCCAATTCCATTTCTGGGAAGCTAGCAAGTCATAGCAACTGGTGGCTGTGGGGGCTGGAGACAAGATGTGCTTTCTTATTTGCATCCAGCAGGCAATCTTATTCCCATCTCCTGGGAAGTAAATGCCCTGGAGTCCAATGGAATTGATCCTGGGTAACTGAAAATAAAGTTAAAGGAAAGGTGGGAGGACAGTTCCAAAGGTAAATTGAGCTTGCTTCCACCCCTGGTGTATAGGGTGGCAGCCTAAATAACCACTGGGGCAATTTAAAATAGGATGAGCATCACGACAGTGAGGTCTGTGAATGCACCATCCACTATACATTCTGTCGCTTTGTACCATGGACATCAGAAGCCCTGTGCCTGATGTATGTGTTCAATTGCTTGTGAGCTGAGCAAAAGTAAGCATGTGTGTCAAGGCAAAATGCTCACCAAAAGTTCTCCAAATTCCATCTTAAAGTTGTGTGCACATATCAAATTGTGAGCTTCTTTTACATGAAAATCCATGTGTATTTTCATGCACATTTTTCCAAATGTATGCATCTGTTCCAAACACCTTTGAAAGCTATGCATTGTTTTCACTGATTAAAGTATGTTGGTTTCCATGCTTCAAAAGTATGCATTTTTCCATGCTCATTTTTCCCATGCATGCATGCTGCCAAATACATTTCTAAAAATCTGCAATTGTAGTGTGAGGCACTGAATCAAAAACGTGCAGACTTGAACTGTATATTGCATTTGAGTCCATATTCAGTCTAGAAGACACAAACTGGGTAAATCCAGATCAAATAATAACTGAAATCAATTTCTAAGTCATTCCTAGGAAAAACTGTGGAGGGGCCATGGCTGCACACTTAAGCACCTCTCCCATTGTCCCTGTACCCTGGGATGTCAGTCTGTCCTTCATCGAACACCTGGACAGAGTTCAGGAAGCATGTTTAGCTAAATGTGCTCACAGAGTTTCTGTCATCAGAAGTCCGATGGCCTGAGCATGCCTGCAGAGCTGTATACAGGCCTGTGTATAGAACAAAGGTCTGGCTGACATCAGGGGAATACTGGGAGTAGACTTCCCTGCATACCAGTGGCTCCCTGCACATGTTTCCCCTGCCTAGGAAAAGGTGAATGCCTGCGCAGGACTAGAATAATTTCTAAGTGCTGCAATTAGGGATGGGGAGAAATTGGTTCAGTTCACATTTTAATGCAAGCTGATTGAATTTGGGACTTTTGAACCACTATTTAAACCAGAATTCAGTTTTCAAACTACTCTGACTTTTGCAATAAAATTATCTAATCAAAATGCATACATATATTTATATAATAATGGAAACTGCACATAAAATGCATATATTAGTGAAAAAACTTACAAATGTGCATTATGTTAGGAAAAATGTTTTCAAACTTTTGTATAATAAACAAAATTACGTAAAAATGAATGTGTTGGCAGAAATGAGTACCAAATACATTAGGATTTTTTGCAAACTTTTTAAAAAGAAAAATAAATCAATTTTAGGACAAATCAAACTTAAGGTTGGAAATATGAGAAACCAAGGGAATCTGAAATTGACCATCCATTCCAAACAATGCCTAATTGTGGGGCATTGGATTATTACAGCAGACATTTTCATTGCTGTAAACACTGTGAACATGCAATTTTAACTTTGGGTCTTAGAAAAGAACACAAAAATATTCTAAATGATTTCTAATATAGGCTATTCTGAAGTAAGTTCCCAAAATACACTAAAACACTAAAGAATGTGGCAATTCACATTCTTAAAACTGAAATATTTTTTTAAACCCTGCTGATAGATAAATGTAATAGTGTTACTTTTTGTAAATCTGAACTGTTGTACCCGGCTACCATCAATATATCATACAATAAATTGCATGCTTAAATTAAAACATAGAAACAATAAAAACTGAGGAAATCAACCTCCAGATTGCTTTGATGTGGAAGAAGATAAAATATAATGACAATTTTACTAACGGAATACAAAGTGCTCCCCCCGCTCCTTTTTCTTTTCCCAATAATTGAATTTAATGTCAAATCACAGATCAGTGCATCCTCAGACAGGCCTAGAGGCTACATCACCCATTTGAAATTAGCTTTGAGTGGAAGGGAAAATATTAGACCAGGCAGATTGGTCATGTTTTCCTGATAGTCATGGGCTGTAAGACAGGCACTTCAGTTAAAGGCTGATTTATCAGAGCTGTGGTAACAAGTAGACATTGATAAATAAACCTTGGCAAGTAAAAGGAAATAATTGCTAGTAACCTGAGTTCTAATGAGAGGCAAGGATTTGATCACTCTATTAATTAGGTAATGACAGAAGAGTCCCTGAGATCTGCCTCAGAAAATGCTATATAAATCTTGACAGATCTGAAGTGAAAAGGATAATCAATGATGAAATGTATTATTGACCTTAATATATGGATTCCATGCAAACGGGAGAGAAGTAAATTTGTTTCTGCTTGGAATCCCTCTCCCAGAAGATAAGCTGTTTTAGAGATGCTTCACACAATGTTATCTGCCAGCTGTGAAACGTTGGTAGAGCACTGACTCATTCGGGCCCTGGGAATGGCGTGGAACCTGCATTGTTCCTGGCAGCCGCTGATGTTGCAATGTGAGCCCACCACCCCGAGAGCCACTGTTAGTAACCTTCCCAAGACACTGGATGCTGCTGCACGAGTGCTTACCACCCGCCAGGGACCTAAGGCATACACATTCTGCTTCCCAGGAGCCCATCCCAACATGACCTCTTTCTAGGATGTGATAGAATTTGGTTAATGAGGAAGAAAGCAGAGATTGTTCTTGGGACCAGCATGGATCTATTTTGGATGAGTCTTAGATGTGGGGTGGAATGGGCTAAGTTCATCCTGAGATTGATCTAGGAGGAGGGTTTGTGATATTCGGTCCCCCCAGTTTTGGAGTTCCCCTTATTCAGGTTCAGGGAGTGCTCCTGACCTTTGCCCTTCCTTACTCCATGTGATGCCCCCTACTTACGGAAGGTGACAGTCCAAACAGGAGAGCTTCCTGTATCCATCAAAGCTGAGCACACAAGCCAGAACACTTGGTCTTTCAGTGGACTGTCACCCCCTCTAAGCAGAAGGCAGCAGACGCAACCCCTCATGGGCTGGACTCTCATAGGATGTCTGGCACTCCCTTTTCAGGATGAACCACACTAGAGGCAGCGTACTTGTGTGTCTTCGGGGGGTAGCTGGAAACTGCTACATTGCAGGAGCAGGCACGAATTCCTAAGCAACAAAACAGACTAGCTGCCTGCAATACTTCTCAGAAATTATCATAGCAACACCTTATTCTTCATTTTGGGTGCTTGGGCTACGTTCCTGGGCGATGATTAATGGCAAGGGCATTAAGACATTTTCCTACCTAAGGCAAAGCAACAAATCATGCCTACCACCTCCAAGACAGGGTGCGTAGTATCTAAGGCTAAGTTATTTTGGCACCTGAGGCAGCAAATGCCACAAGCAGCTCACGCCCTGCTGGTACAAGCAGTAAATAATAAAGAGGAACTAAATGGCAATCCATGTGTTGGCTTTTCATGACACCAAAAAATCAGCTGCCTGAAATGGCTGACTTCTACATGTATGGCCCTAACTCATGGCAACTGGATTATGGAAAATCTTAAACTGGCCTTGAACCATGCTTTTCTACTAGTGAAGGTTGTCGAACCCAAATAAATGATCAAGATTCAAAGCAAACATCACAAAGGCCTCTCATCCATTCAGTGGTGTCCCTGTGGTCTGTGTTAGAGTCATGTTAGGGTCATGAAGTAATCTTTCCTAATCATACAATCCCTACCTTTTGCTACTTCTACTGGTATCCACAACTTCTACCACTAGAAGTAGGTGGAATTATGATATGTCTCGTTCTGCATCCCTTGTACCAGGCCTTACCTTATGGAAGGTTCAGCAAGGTGTGGTCCAGCAGATGTTTTAGCCTACAGCTCCTATGATACCTCACCTTTGGCTAAGCTGTGTACCACCAATGGAATGTGCAGGGCCACAGCATGTGGGCCTCAAGTCACCCACCCTGCTTTAAGTGACACAGTTTGATCACATTAAGGATCTGATTGGCTATAAGATCCATCTACTATCCTTGCTGAGAGCTATCCAAGGTCCTTTTTCTAAGTCCCGTTCCCTGAAATCACTTCAATTGGAGATGCCAATTGGGACCTTACAAATGAAAATACTGTACTCTGTAGAAGAACTATGGACCCTGCACTCCAGTTGTGGCTGGGTTAGGATTTTCTGCTGAATTAGACTTGGCACTGTTTGTTTTCCTGTCTTGCGAAATCCTTGCATGTCTTGATTAATTTGGCATTATTTGAACCTCGCTTTTTTGTACTGGCCTAGCAGCCCTCTGGCTGTAGCTCATTGTGGTGTGGGGTTGTAGAAGGCTAGTAGCAATTAGGCACAGATGAACTGAATCCAACTGAATTTGCTTTTTCCTTGGAAAGTAAAGAAGACATCTGTGTAGTCTCAGACAAGAATTCTCTCTCAGTTCAAGATCTCATTTCATGTCCCTGCGCTCTTGTGCAGTATCAGGCTGCATCTTGGGAGCTGCAGCTTGCAATGATGCTTTGGGACCATGTAAAGCATGCCCTCATGCCCCCCCCAACCCTGATTGGTTGTTTTTATTTATTTATTTATTTATTTAAAACATTTCTATGCCGCCCCATTCGCCGAAGCCTCGGGGCGGCTCACAACATAAAATTAAAATATAAAACATTCAAATATACATACAAATTAACAATATAAAATAAGTTTTTGCAGGACCCTCCCCCCCCCGATCACCAAGTCTAATGACTGAGCTAATGTCCTTTCAATCAGGCACAAACCCTCGACACAAGTAATTATCTCCCCTTTCTCCTAGAAGTGTGTATGCCCCCAATTCAGATCAGGATTGTGATACATCAGGAAAGGAGAAGTGGAGCTGCCTTTGCCCTTGTTTCATCCTAGAATTCCACCATCACACATGCATATGGGGGCAGGGAATACAAAGCAGCAGTCTTCACTGGCATCAAGGGACATTTAGTTTGGGCTGGGTCTTTCGACAGAGCTGCCCAAGTTCAGGTATGTCAGATGGCTGCCTGGAGTGCTTTCCAGCTTGCTGCATCCTTCATGGCTGCATTGCCAGTGCCACTACACTTCCCATTCCCGCGCGTGCATTTGGGTCCAGAAAAAATTGCATAATGCTTCAAGATGCTTCTATCCAGGTGCTGCATCCTGTCTCACCAGTCTGCCAGCTGCACCAGCCCGTGTCCTGGTGACCTCTCCTACTTGGATTCTCTCTCCAGCATCCCCATCACAGATATATTCCAGAACTTGCTGAAGTACACTTCTGCTTGCCAAACAAACAAACAAACAAACATCTTTTTTACTGAAAAGTTAAACTGACATCATCCTCTTTACTTAAGAAAGAAAAAGGTTCATCCATCCAGCTCATCAAAGGTGAGGAAATGGTGTCATAGAGACATGGGCAGCATGTGGTCTGAAGCACCCAATCAGTTCTTGAGTTCATACAGAATTCATGTAGCTGAGATCCAGGCTTGGGACAAAGAGCAACATTTTTGCATTTTGGTTTTGATGGATGAGCTGCATCACTATGAAGTTCAGTGGCATCACTCGTAGTGATATCTTCGCGCATGGAGCAGAAATGAATTGTTTGGTTCCTTTTAACTCACTGCCGCTCTCATTCCAGATGTGCCTTTCCAGATGTGCCTTTGGGCCTCTGTGAAGTCAGGAGGCTAAAGCTACAAAGCCTGAGATCATCAGTAGCAAGGCTGGCAAAGTCACAGCAGAAGGCACAGCAGAGCGGTCACAAATCTATTTAGCACATTACTCAAAATTTAGGGCTTGGTGGAACTCCTCATCGCACAAATCACCTTGAAAATCCTTTATTAGCAAAACTGAAGTTAAAGCAATTAAAAAGGCTGCTTGTTGCCTTGGGGATGTTCCATTTCATTATTCAACTTCTCTGTTCTACTTTGTGGGTTCTTTTGATACTTGAATCTGTGACAAAAATGGGTGATGATGGCAAATTGTACCCTTACCTAGAGATCAGGAAAGTTCAAGAGATAAAATCAATTTATTAGTACACTTTCTAAATTCTACCAGTGTCTTTATTATACAAACAAGTATGATTATCTACTTTGGAAGTTGATTTTGAGGAACAGCAAGTGCCTTTGTTTTAAGGATAAGGGTTGCTTTTGATCATTTGATTAAGAAATTATGATTCTCACACAGCACTCAGAAATTCTTTAAGCCACTTTTCTGATCATCTTTAACCCACAAATCAATACTTTTAAAAAAGAGACATGAAATTTAAATCTTACTGTGGACAAGTACAAAAAGAAGGGGCTGCTTGCAAGAAACTATTAAACCATTAGTTACTTCTGAACAAAAAAGACATAAACTAAAACACCCTGTTTGAAGTAACCTGGGTGCCAAGGTCCCAGGTAGCAGACAAATAAGGCCAAGGATATCCTTTAAGCAAGACTTCAGTGTTACCACTGTGAAGGGACAACTTAATTGCCTGCGCACATGTTGAATCACTATAGGGAGCTGTCCAAGTCCAGGTATGTCAGATGGAACCATCCTTTCCTATTCTTTTCTTCAGCAACATATGTGCAAACAAAGCTAACCACATACAGGATGGCCCATCAGTAAAGGCATAAGCAGTTAGTACTGAGTTCTTTGGAAATTACATTGGATTCAGTGAAAGCTGCAACTCACAGAAAGTGCCTCTGCTCAGTCTGGGAATAGGTTCCCTTTCCCCTGCACCACAGCTCACCCCATTTAGTAGAGTTTCACTCTTCTCTGTGTAGCATTACCAGGGATCTGGAGGGACAACCATGGGAAGGAGAGAGCAAAGAATTCTTCTTGGAGCAGTTCCATTGTACCTGTCTAAATCTGGATCCGACTCTTGGAGACCAAGAGTTTGGAATTTTTTGGTTTTAACCTGGCTGTAATCTCTTGGGCTGCAAGGTGGCGCAGTGGTTTAAACTGCTGTGCTGCTGGACTGGTTGATCGAAAGGTCGCCGGTTTGAATCTGCACAATGGGGTGAGTTCCTGTTGCTCCGTCCCAGCTCCTGCCAACCTTGCAGTTCGAAAGCATGCAGATGCAAGTAGATAAAAAGGTACCACTTCGGTGCACTTCGGTGTTTAGTCATGCCGGCCACATGACCACGGAGACCGTCTGTGGACAATGCTGGCTCCCTCGGCTAGGAAACGGAGATGAGTGCTGCCCCCTAGAGTCAGGCATGACTGGACTTCACGTCAAGGGGAAACCTTTACCTTTACTTTAATCTCTTGGGGCAGTCAGATCATCCTAATAGGCATGTTGTCCCTAGTTGTTTAAGCGAAGGGAGAAAGCTCTGGGTGTTTCTCAAGCATCCAATGTCAACAAATAGCTGGGATGGGAGCCTTGTCATGTAGATGGCGCATGGAGGCTGCTGCCCTTCTGTGTGAGAATCTGGCTCTTGCTCAATAACTCTAGCAAGCAAGCAACCAATGAGGTTGGAGTCATTGTACTAGCTGGCCATTTTCCCCCTGGAGTCTTTCCTCATTCTGTAGAAAAGTACAGCAGAATGATGGATGTGTTTCAGTGTCCCATGGTTTTGCTCTCCATAATGTTAATGACAGCCTATTTGATGGAGAGAAAATTGTTCAAAGTGATGCAGAGAGATTTCTGCCAGTGCCTTCCATTAAGATCAATTGGAGCCTCAAGGCTAAACCCCACCCTCTCTGCTTTGAACATCAACTATCAGCAGTTTCCATTCATCTAGGCTTAAATGAGGGAGATAGTTAAAATAATACAGTTACACTTAACGGGCACCAATGTGTGTGTGGTTAAATGATCGAACTGCCTTGGAAAATCCCAAAGCAAGCTTCTTTCGAACTTGGTGTATATGGAAGCTAATAAACAGTCTATACATTTCTTCTACAATTATAGCAACTAATTACCTTATTAGAAAACAAATGGTAGATAAATTATAGTCCTGGAAAGAATCACTGTTCATCTATTATGCATGAATTGCTAACTTCTAAACAAAATAGTCGTTACTAGCTGGTGTGAAGCTGATAAATTGAGCTGAATAAATAGATATTAATTGTAATGTCAGATGAAATGTAGATGCTAATTTTAAAATATTGGCGCATCAGATTAGATTGAGAACCCATATTATTTTGACAACTTGTGTGCAAAATTCCTCTTGGGCTAATTAACTGGCAAAGATCCCATCATATTTCCAAACCTTGTGGGAATTAAGGGTATGTCTTATAGGGAGAAAGAGCATGGCTGTTTCTACTCATTTCAGGCTACTCCTATGTTCGTGATGCAAGAGACAAGGCCCAGTTTAGCCCTCCTTGCCAGGGCTCTGTAATTGTCCTCAATGGAGCTTGTGAGCAAATTGTGGTGAAAAAGGCAAAGTAAGAAGAGATATAACAGAGGTGTTCAAAATTATTCATGTTGCACATAAGTAGAGAAGGAGATCGCTTTCTCTCTCCCATAATACCAGAACCTGGGATCATCCCATGCAGCTAATTGGTGGGAGATCAAGGCAGAAAAGGGAAGAGATTTCTTCACACGGCGCATAGTTAAACTATGGAACCCCTTTTCACAGGAAGTCAAGATGACCACCAATTTGGATGGCTTTAACAGGGGATGGGACAAATTCATGGAGGAGGTGGCCATCAGTGGCTTGCTGACTATGTGTTCCCTCCATTACCAGGAGCAGCAGGCCTGCAAACACCCGAGGAGCCTGACAAGCGCAAGTCTTGCGCCCATCCTGCTTGAGGGATCCTGTGACAGCCGGTTTGCCACTGTGTGTACTGAGTGCTGGGCTGGATGGACCATTGGCTTTCTAATGTTTTTATACTCTTATGAGGGTGATTTTTCTGTGACAAAAATGCATTCATCCTCAATTCCAGCAGGTGGATTGGAGTTAAGGATTGGGATAAGATGACCGTATGGCTGAAGCTGCTCTTGTGGGTATTTCAACTGGCATCTTGCGAAAGCCACCAAATTGTCTCCATCCATGTGGGTGAGCAGGGGACCGTAGGAACATACCTTAGTAATAGAACACATGCTTTGCTTTTTCTGCTGCTAACCTGCTTTTGCTTTCGCCATCCTGTTCCCACATCACCTTGAATAGATTCCCATCATAATAGTAAAGGGCAGAATAAATACATACTTTTACTTTGCATGGAGATCTGTGCATATTTACATAAGTACACATTTTTGTGCTCACTTCTTTTAATGTAATTTTGCCAGTACTTTTGCACTGATTATGCATTTCCCCATTATTTCTAAGGTGTGCATCTTGTCCATATTTTTAAAAGTATGGATTTTTGTATATTTTCCCCCTGCAAACTTCTTTTTTCTCTGCTTTACATTTTATTGTTTTGTAAATGGAATTACAAAGTTTAGAAAAGTATGGGCTGCAGTGTCTAAAGTCATTGTTTATGTTCAGAAAATGTGCTGTGTTCATAAGGGAATGTGAACTAAACAAATTTCTCACTCATGCTAACTATGACTGTGTTTGCACTCTGAACGTTAACTGTTTGAAAGAGCTATATAGGCTGCTTATCCTCTGTCTCCATAACATTTGTCTCCATGTGAGAAGAGGAAGACATTTTGAATTTCTATTCTATGGAAAACAGCCAATTAGATGCTTAGCACTTACAGCACAATCAATGTTGTTCGTTTGTTCGTTCATTTTTATGTTGTGCCCAATATCCAGAGCAATTTAATACTCTTCCAGGCATGCCATAGCTACTTCCAGTACTCTGTTACTCTTGACAGAGTCAGCACAGTTATTCTTTTTAATTTGGAACAATCCATGCCTAAAATCCAGTTTGTCTGCTCTTGAGTTACCCAGAACTCTTTCTAAGTCTCTCGGCTTAATAAATGAATGAATGAGACATTTGAAGGCATGGACTTTCCCTTGCCAGATACGGTGGGCTCCAGTGCCCAGATGCCCCAGCCAACACGGCCGATGTCCAGCATGCAGGCGACTGAAGCCAGCAGCATCAGGAGAGCTCCCTTCTGCCCACCCATGCTCAAACGCATTTGCCCAACTCCTGTTGTCGCTGCCTTCCTCTGCTCATTTGACTACCCGTCTCCATTTTGCCCTGCAAAATCTCCCTCTCCTCTCCATCAATCCCTCTAAAATGTCATCCCAATAATGAGGCAATTCCTCAACTTGACTGCTGTTGCATGTTTCCTCTGCTGAGACATACTTCATAATTGTTCAAAAGCATTCAGACTATCTCCTCGTGCTCATCCACCGTGATGCTGTTGCCTTTCTTGGTTTCACTAGCTTCACTTCGTCGGTCATTCCACCATTTCTTCTCATCCCAAGGCAGCCTTCTTTTCTTTGCTGCTATTTACTCCTTTTCTCCCAGTCATTCTCTGCTGTGAATTTGACCGCCTTGCTTTGCTTTTCCTGCTTTGCATCCTCCTTTATGTCCTCCTGCTTTTTCTGAACAAACTTCCACTTAATTGATGTCAAGTGTTCTTTCTTCTCAAAGTCTTTCTGACAACCCTCCAGTTCATAAAGCCTGTCAATGAATATATCCCGCTATTTTGAACGTTGATGTAGCAATACAAACCTATTTGGCTGAATTATTTTACCAATTGTTATGTCAGCACACACTGTCATCCATATTCATTATTATTTTTAAAACTGAAATGGTAACGTTAGCAGTCAATAGACATGTATATTTGAAATGACTTTCACATTTAAATTTTTACAGGGGTTCATTGATTCCAAATATCCAAATCTCTCTCTCTCTCTCTCTCTCTCTCTCTCTCTCTCTCTCTCTCTCTCTCAATCCTCCAGTTTGCTCTTATTTATCAAGGAATATTACTACTACTGAGTTGTTTATTGTTTAGAAGTTGGGCATTGCAGTACCCAGAACTGAAATCATTGAGAGATGAAGCAGAAAACATGATGGAAGCATTAGATGTTACTTCACAGGCCTGAACCACTAACTCACTAAGAGACAATCTAGTTCAAAAACCGGTGAAATCCACACTTTACAGAACTGAGTTAGATTCCTGTTTCTACCTGGTCTTACTCCTGTTGTTACATAATTCAACTCAGGTGCTGAGGGATAAGTACTAACAATTATTCATTTCTTGTGAGGAAGGGTAAATTGCAGCCTTCTCAATATCTTCACCTACAGCTCCATCATCCCTTACCTTTGGCTATGTGAGCTAAGGTTGATGGGGTCTGTAACCCAAAACAACGGAAGGGCTAAAAGTTGCTCACCTCTGATTTATGGTGTTCAAAAAACATACTTTTTTCAGCGAACAGTGAAGTACCTGTCTCATTTTTTTCTCACAGCATTTTTGTGATGGAAAGAAACAACTGAATAAGGCTAGCATTGGCTATGATTAAGAAATATCACTTGGGCCACTGATGCCGAGAAATGCTTCATGAACCTCGTGTTATTTCTCAAAAAGCCAACAGAACTGATGCAAAGACAGAATTTTAGCCAGTTTCAAGTTATTCTTGAATAGTTAAAAGATGGGTCCTTATGCCTAATAGTGTGCCAAATAATCTCACATTTCTCAACAGGCAAATTTTAACCCAAATGGAATCTTGGAATTGATGGTGATTCCCAAGCCCCATCTCTCTCTCAATGAGTTCCTTATGAAGAGAAAGCAATCCAAAATTTGGTTTCTGAAGCCCTATCCATATTATTCACTTCCCTTCTTTTATGCATGGTGCCTTCTAAGAATCATAAGCTATGCTGGAGAAAACTTCGCTCTTTTCACAATGGGACATATCAGATTTGCCAAAATGACATACTACTGTTGCATTAGTAAGATGAAAGGCTTTTATCTTGCTTAGAGACACGCATACTATAGTCATTTCAATAGATGAAATGTCAAACTACTTGGGGATATCATTTGTGACATATAGACATGTAATTGCCTTGGGAGGCTCAAAGTTAGTGTGCTGGAGATACAGTCGTGTGTGCAACTTACTAATGCAGATGTTGCTTTTTTGGGAGATATCATGGTATGGGGCAGAGCAGTGTTGTTTGTAATGTATAAAGTGGTGGCTACTCTCAAATGACCTATGAGTGGAGACTTCCTCCTCCTCCTTTTTGCAGCCATCCTCATAAGAATGGTTTTCTTGGCAAGCCTTTCATGTGATGTTATGGGTGTGCCAGACAGCACTTTCCTCAGTCCCTTTTTTCTTATGAGAAACCCTCAGCACATGAACCTGAGAAATATCACATTTATTTCGGGACAGTGTTTGTTGCTGTGATATCGATGCTTTGAACAGCCACCATTGCTGGCCCTTAGACAAGGCACCATCAAGTCCCTCGGGGAAGCTACCTGCTTGCCACCTTTGTCAGCAGCTGCTCTTGCTCCTCACCCTCTTTCCCATCAGGGCTACCCGCTGCTTGCTTGATGGGCAGACAGCCAGGGAGCAAGGGGACCAAGCATCTGCGGCTCCATCTTCTCACGACCCCTTTTGTCTGGGCCAAGGCAACAGGCAGGTGAACAAGCAAGTCCAAGTGAAGAAGGAGAGCGACAACTCCAGGGGACTCCTGCCAATGGTACTGCCAGGGTGTGGATCTTTGGCAGGTACTGGCTGTGTTCATGACAGGGTAGCTCAAAAGCTCATGATGTTCAGCTCCTCCTCTGTTTTTATTCAAGCAAACTGGGTGGCTGTGAACCAGGCACTGAACCAGATACCATGTTATGAGAGCTTTAGGAGCTGATTGGGAAGTGTGGATGACAATGTTGCCAAGGGAGCAGGGGCAAAATCCCTCGCTGGATTTGTGAATCTTGTAAATCCTCCCAGGGATGAATCCAGCATTTCTGAGCTGTGTTGCTGTCATTAGTTCAACCTGCAACAAAATGCTGCTCTGTGGAATGTTCCTCCTCAACATTCCTGCCAACTAGCCATGCCTTTGGTCAAGCAGCCATCCTATAGCCCTTTCCCAGCTTACCATTTCCCTTTCTCCATAGTCACATGGTGTGCATTGAGCAAGCACTGAGATATTTTTGTATGAGTGGATTGATGTTTTCATGGATGGAAGTGGGAGTGGTTACCCCCTTCAATTTCCCACAAAAGGGGGAAGAGAAAAAATATTGTTTCTGTTGAATTTCCCACTTTTACATGACTTTAGTGTCTACTCACTCTTATAGGCTGAAATCATAACTGGTTTATCAAACAGCAAAACAGATTGAACCAAGTAGAAAAAAGAAAAAATAGCCCAAAGGTAAAGTATTTAGCTCCAACCCAATAAAGTTTTAAACTTTACCCATAAAAACAGTTTGCAATTCTGCAGAGCTTAAGAATTCCCTTGAGAATGCTGCTTTTCTTCGTGGGTGATGCCATTTTTGGCTACAGAAAGGTAGGCACTTGGAAAATATGCAGACTGTCAGAATACAGAATGGTAGTTGGGATGGCCAAAGAGGAATCCATCTAGGTTTTTCACCAAAAAACACATCACCTACAGAAGGCAGAAAAAGAGCTGGTGCTCTACCATCCAGTTTTCACATACGAAAACAGGAACAGGTTCCTACTAGGATACTTAAAAAAAGATCAGTCTGACCTTCTTTCTCCTGCAAAGTCACACACATTATTGAACTCTGTATCTTTTATTCCTTTTTATCACTATTTTAAATGCCAAACACAATGGTGTTCAAAGTCAAAGATATGTTACAAACCACATATGCCCTATAGGATATTAGCTGCAGCTGTAGTGTTTGAAATAGCCCGTTGGACCATAAGGAAGGCTGAGCACCAAAGAATTGAGGCCTTTGAATTGTGGTGCTGGAGGAGACTCCTGCGAGTCCCTTGGACAGCAAGGTGATCAAACAGGTCAGTCCTAGAGGAGATCAACCCTGACTGCTCTTTAGAAGGCCAGATACTGAAGATGAAACTCAAATACTTTGGCCACCTAAGGAGAAGATGGGACTCCCTGGAGAAGAGCCTAATGCTGGGAACAATTGACGGTAAAAGAAGGGGACAGCAGAGGATGAGGTGGCTAGATGGAGTCACTGAAGCAGTCGGCGTGAGCTTAAGTGGACTCCAGGGGATGGTGGAGGACAGGAAGGCCTGAAGGAATGTTGTCCATGGGGTCACGATGGGTCAGACATGACTTTGGGACCAACAACAACAACAACCATGCATGGCATTTTAATGTTCATGCACATGCATTTAAATGGATGTGCACTAGAGACTAGAGATGAGGGAAAAATTCATCCATTTAACATGCTAATGCTAAGTTGCCTAGAGAGGTTATCCAATGTTAGCTGTACTTAGCGTTGGCCCAACAAACTTAAGTCAATTGTGCTAAATTAGTCCATTCATTTCAGTGGATCTAAGTAAAACTTACTTTTACTCTAAGTAAAACTAACATCAGATGAAATCTTTTATATGCATTCCCGAAATGAATATGCAAATAAGATATACTTTGATATTTACATTTCTCTGAATTTGCAATACAGTTTTCCAATTTAAAAATGGATTTATCCTAGAAAACTGCACAAAATGTGTAATACTGGGGATATATATGTGCAAAAGCATATCATATTTGGGGAAATTCATTTCAATTATTTTCATGTGTAAAGAAAAGGTGCCTACAAAACTACATGAATTTGGAGACATGTACACAAAAATGTGCACATATTTTTGTGTGCACCCTGCCCCCACTTTTTTTTTAAATGAAAAATGCGATAAAATGAACTTATACCTGGAGGGAAAGGAAGCAACTGAGTGAAATGGGCAGATTTGCTCACCCTTTTAGTTTGGCTATATTCATATCCCAGCTTTCTTCCATTGTGGAACTCAAGATGGCTGCATGTGGTTCCCAGGTGGTCTCCCCTCCAACCTCAGGCCAGCCCCAGCCCTGCTTAGCTTCAACATGATGAATGCCTTGTGTGTCTTCAGGCCATATTCTGGGGCCAGACAAGGAGATGCAACTCACACAGATTTAACATCAATGAGCCCTGGGATAAAAGCTGGAGAAATGCAATTCTTGCAGCTTCCACTAACAGAAGTTAAGGATTTTTTGGAAGACTAGACTTGTGTTAGGTTCTTTTCCAATTTTTAGATGTTTTTATGTACATTATGTAGCCTTACATTTGGGTCCTGAATAGCTAACACCACCTTCACAAAAAGAAATAAACTCACCCTTGCTCATCCTAAGGTAAGGATCTGTTTACAAATTCTAATCCCTTATTCAACCAATGTAGAACAGTTCCATTTTAACGAAACCTGCTGCATGTGCTACCATAGTTGTTTCCTGCATCATTGCTTGAAATCTCAGAAGCTTATAAATAAAAAATGCACCAGACCAGCACCTCCATTCAGTAGAAAGGATATGGTAATGATGCTACAAGACACCTTATATACCATAATCAATTTCATAACATCTGAGGATGTATTATTTCACACTTGCCAATTCATACTGAAAGCAAAGCAGAAGTTGTGACAGTTCTTTGCATTTTGGTCAGCTGAAGAAAATGGTTTCAGTATCGCCACAATCCGTCTTTTGTGGGAACAGGTTCAACCAACTTAATTACTTTCACAATGATGTTCCTGCCATCCAGGAATGCTTCTTTTAAGGCCTCAGGAGCCTTGCAGTCCTGCAAGAGCTTTTCATATTTAAAACAAGACTCAGTTAAAATGTAATGCCCCAAGGTTTATAATGAGAAGAGACAGTTCCATGCTAGGTAGGATCAATTGCTTCCTGCCATGCAGGATTACTTTGGGCGTGATGTTTAGTCTAAGATTACGTTTGCCTCCACGCTGAACATTTTATCAATTGAACCAATTATCTCATTGAATAAAATATACCCACTGGCATTGTATCCTTTGGCATTGGTCCAGCTTTTATCAGAGGAATATCAGAAGACCATTGTATGAGAAGAATCTGAATTTAGATAAAAGTTATTAACTGGTCTGATGTGAGAAGGACACATCTGAGATATCTTATTCACACACCCTGAGCATTATGACAACTACCATGGCTTCCGGGATTGTTCTCATGCTGGTGAGGGTCCCTGAAAAGACATCCCCCACTGTGGTTCCTCTAATGGATGCTGGAAGCATATTTCTTTGAAGTGAAATTGCGTCTCATGACAGGAGCATCGCTTGTGTGCCATGCTAAACACTCTGGGCCCCGTCCCATGCAGAACGCACAGAACACCAACAATTGGCAATTTTGGAGGCCCTTGTGCAGGACCTGCTCCATGTTCACCTCCCACAGCGACAGAGCTGGGCAGATCTACCCATTCTGTTACGCCCCTCTTCTTAAATAAAACTGCCCCGAATATGGAGAAATCTGCAAGCTTTGGCAAATTCTTTTCAAAACCAACTGAAGCAAAACGCTTGCCCATCCCTGCTCAGTGACTGTAGCTTCTCGATGCCCTTGTCATCAGCTACTCCTGCTCCTCATTTCCTTCTCATCGTTGCTCACTGGCTTTCTTGACATGCAAGGAGCAAGTGAGTCAGGAGGCTGTGCCCCCCATGCGCCTTCTCCTCACCAGCTCCAGAGCAAGAAGCTTGTTCCAAAGTCTGCTCCAAAGATGAGCAGAAGAAATACCTGCAGGAGGCCCTTCCGTATATATCCTGCAGGGTGGGGTCCACCCATACCTAGTTTCAACCCTGGCTCTGGAAGTTTTAAAAAAAATATCTAAAATCCCACCAATCAACTGTTTGAAAAGGAAGAAGGAGCAGAAAATTGAAGGTCCAAGTCCAGTCATGCTTCCAAACAGAGTTATGTGTGCTTAACTTTCTTTAAAGACACATTTGTTTCTGCAAATGCATATCTAATGAAAAGCCACCCCCCCCCTTTGTTTTAATGGGACTTGTTCTCAGGGAAGTGTGCATAGGATCGTAGTCCAAACATAGAAAGGAACGTGCAAGCAGGCTGAAGGGCACACACTTCAAGTCATGTCTGTTCAGAAGCAAGCTCTGGGACCATATCCCTGGTAAGCACTGGAGTCTTATTTTACTTAATAGTATGGAAGCATTTGAAACTGGCTTTGAACAGCCTGGGATATGTGTGTTTTCTCAGATCAAGCTATTGTAGAAAAATGTGGTCATGGCTGCCCATGGTTTCTGTAAAACATTGTGGAATATACCTTGAATTCCCTCATCTTATTATGGAAATAGTTTAAGAAAGCAAGGTCCTATTCCCATTTGTAAAAGATACCATGCCAGGATGCAAAAACAGCCTTCTGCTATTTGGTTAGTTTTTAAACAATGTCACAAATGAAAATATGTTTAATTCCACTCCCAGTTAAACACATATGCACACACACAGCCCCCACAGTGTGCCCAGTAGTCAGCAAACTCAAAAACCATCCTGAGAAAGCTAAACAAACAAACCATTATTTTTCCAGTACTGGAAGGAAGCATTTGTAAATTTAGAATGCTTCCTTCAATTTCATATTCTGCCAGGGCTGTCATGATCAGATTTACATCAACTTGAGATCCGAACTGCGGAACAGAATTCTGAGGTGGCTAAACATCTGTCCCAAGTGCTGCTGACTATTCATCCAAATGGACAAGACAAAGAGGTTCCCAACATAAGGCTGTTAATTGGCTATTCATCTGCTTCCTTTTTGTTGACCTTAGGAGCATTTGCCTTGCATTTCCACTTTATAACCTCTAGGTGGCGGTGTGTAATAGAAGAACAGCAATAATACACAAGTAAAAAAAGCTTCTTTTGTTTTTATAATTAAGTGTTGAATTAATTTTCTTTAGTCTAAAGAAACTCATCAAAATATCCTTTACATTGAAAAAACTGGGGGCTCACAGCATCATCTGAAGGACCTGTAAACTACTGTAAGTAGGAAATGGTGAGTTTGCAATAACTGCCTTGTGCAGAAAAGCCAAAAGAACTTTTCTACATAAGCCTCTTAATGAGCTTTATCAACTTCTGGTTTTATCACAAAATCAAGATCCAAGTGCTACACAAAGAGTTTCCTTTCCAGCTTGTAATGGGAGCAGGATGACATGACAGTATGGCAGAGTAGTGCAACTGTACAAATGGAAAAGCATTTTCTTTTGCTGTCAGAAATTATACCACTTTTCTTTAGGAAGTTGCTCTCAGTGTTGTCAGCCTCCATTGATTTTTCCACCTGGAGTCCAAAGGCTCCACAGATGAATCCCATAGAAACTGCTCTAGAAATTGTCAGAGATAATTCAAACACAGACGAGTATTATTAACATTGCATATGTTTAACCCATCACCAAACTGAAGGAAAACATCCCATCCAACTAAAAGCCCTATATTGATGTTCTCCTACAGAATTAGTTTTCTGACATTAAGTGCACTTTACTACTGCAGTTGGTTTTCAGTTGCTTCTTGCACTCACTGAAGGCCTTTGATTCTGTAACTGTCTAGTTCAGTGTACCTTCCTTCAGTTCCTCTGTCTCTTGTCTTTCCTTATCTCAGTGATTTACTTCCTCCACCTCTTAAACCTTTTTATTTTCGGATCAATAACACTACAGTTTGTCTTTCTCTGGATTACGTTTGCCAGACAAAATTCCACCATCTATTTTCCTTTGGATACTACATAAAAGATCCTAGGTCGTTCTCCATTGGGAATATTGTTATATGTGCAGTTCAAGCAATTTTCTAGTATGTCATTGTCTTTAAGAACAACATAATTCTGCTCTTTTAGCATTTCTCTCTCTCTCTCTTCCAAATTAAAAAAGAATGCAGTTTGTGAAGTACAGCTTTTTTATGATGATGATGATGATGATGATGATGATGGAAATAGTCCAGAGTAAAAGATAAAAGTGTTTCAGATTCAATAGAGATAATGCTGAAGAAAAATCCCAAAACAGAGAATGTCTGAGAAGCAGTTGCTGCATTTTAATAGTTTAGATGAAAGACTTGCATTTGCAAATAGTACCTAACTTCAAAAAGTTAGTATGGAAAGAAACTAAATTGCTTGCAGGTCATATTTTATGGGGAAAGGGATAGTTCAATTATCAGGGATAAGGTATTCCATGAGCAGCCTATAGCCTGATCTTTAAGGGAAGCAGAAGCAGGTTTTTATTGGCACTCACTGTGGAGTAAATGCTTTCTCACACAACTGCTTACTGGAGAGCACAATCTTGTATTCCTTTCCTTCCCTCCTTTCCCCTCCATTCATTAATTTGCCTGTCTAATCATCAGGTCTATGCCAGTAAAGAAGAGCATTCTTCTTTGAAGTTGTCATATACAAGAGGTCCATTCATCTTACCGAGTGATTATAAGAAAGTATGGACCACTATATAATGTGTAACAAAACCTAAAGCCAAAAAAAGCCACAAAAGCAGCAGAAGTCATTCTAAAATCAAGGGGGGGCATCCTGGAGAAGACCAACTCAAAATTCTAAAATCAGGACAAACCCTTTCACTCTGAAGCACATATTACTGTCCTTCATTAGCAGCCGTGTTTCCATACAAGGAAAAAGTCCTGACACATACAAAGCACACAGGAACAAAAGACTACAAGCACAGGTTGTCCATCTATTCAAACTTGTTTTGAAACCAAAGGAAAATGGCAGTTCACCATGTAGGTAAAAAATGTGGAACTTGCTTCCTAAGAATGGCAGCCACGCCTCTTGCGTTATTGTTTTATTACAGCAGTTAGCAGGCTTGTTCAGGAAGCAGAGCCTCTTCTATGTATGTTCAATGAGTGTGCCAGGAAATACGCTTCATACTCCTCGATAATGTGGAAGTGAATTTCTATACACTCCCAATCCACTGTACTTTGTTGCCATCTAGAAATGAAAGCAAGAACCAACCTGTTCAAGGAATGGCAACCTGGTGGGAGGCAGTCCTGGGAAACACTGGGCAGGGAACATTTGACTCCTTCGTAGCAAGACAGGCACTGGGTGGCCATGTGTCCTCTTTTACAGGTCTGAAGGGTGCTCAGAAGACCTGGCTCCTTCGTGAAGCATACATAAAGCTAAACAGAGTTACCCCCAGTCTGGATGTAATGGGGCCCTTTGGTTGCAGAATCTTCCCGTCTGTGCCTCACAAACGTGCCAGTGGAGGAGAGAAGGGCAGAAGAGAAAGAGTACAAGCTTGCACTCATAATTACGGACCACAGTCAAGTGCCACATCTGTCCTGGCCCAATGGGTATCTCTCCATGAGGAGAGCTGAAGGATGTTACTTCTTCTAATGGGGCAGATCCCAAATGTAGCTGGTGTTAAGCATGGCAAGCAGGAGTGCATCTGTCCAGTTTTTGAGACATGCAAAAACTCAGTAACTGAGATACTTGCCACGAAGCTAAGTAGCCAAATTGTATGTCATGCATTTCATAACCTACTAGGACATGTGATACCATGAACATAAGTCCATCTTAAGATAGCTTGTATGACTAAGAAAGGGAGTATAATCCAAGTTACATTCAGGTGTGTTGCGGCCTTTTATTCGTCATGGTGTATATTCCTGCATGTGAGGCCAGACTCAACAAAAGTGTACTCTACACTTAAACGTGGAAAGCAAGAGAGAGGGGGGCGGGGAGGGAGAAGACTTAACAAAGTCAAGGTCCTGCATCAACTTTTCTTAATGGTTTGTAATGCCACTTGGTTTCTAAATAAAATAACCCACATTGGAGGATGGAAGTTTATGGGGCGAATAATTGGGTTGCAAAAGTAGTCGGCTTGGATTTTAGAATGAAAGCCACAGAGAATTTGCATGATTTTCTGCACAAATCACCTTGTCCTTTCTAATACCCCATATTTACACTTGTAGGTTGTTTGAAACCTTTTTAAGATGTCTTAGTTCAGACTACTGAGACATTACTGGAAAATCGCTACATCTTACTCAGCTATCCACTGATTAACATAAGATTCGTATTTATTTGTGATGGAGCATAAACATTCTTGACAAATAATAGACAAAGACAGGATTCCAGAGATGGCCATTTAGCGGAGAGTGGGAAAAGAGCTTGGCACAGGCAATCTATTTTTTTTTTTAATTGTTATGGAGGTAGAATTGAATTTGTGTAGCAGGAGCCATTAAGTAAGATTCAAAATGGGCAAAAACAGTATGTTTGTCTTTCTACTTGCTGATTCATTAAACAAAACCTGGTTCCATTTTCTAAAAGTGCCTTAAAGCTGCCACCTTTTGATCCAAAAAGGAGCTATATCTTTTAGAGCATAGCTCTTTGTATATACAGCATGGTACAAGCACACACACACAGATGGGGAAGGGAGAGCAGAAGAAAAGAATCTCTCTCTCCCTCTCTCTCTCCCTCTCTCCCCCCCCCTCCTCCCCATATACTGATATGCTGTGCAGGCATACAGGCAAAGAAAACTGCCTTGGCCTCCTTCAAGAACTGGGGATTTTGCATTAATTTCACTGGTTTCCCAATATAATATTAATTGTCATAACTGCACTTACGGTCAGCCTAATAAATTAGATGCAGTATAGTGAGGATGGGTAAGAATTGCTAGGACCTTTAGACAGGCTATCCCCAGGTTCTCCCAATTAGTAGAGAAAGCTATAAATCTGTGTCAGAGCGCTGCAGTCTACAAGCTCACCAACAGGCCAAGAACGTAGTGGGCTAATTGATGGTTAGCATTTTCTTTTCTCCACTGTGAGAGCACATGGTGCCAGTTGGATGAGGACCACTATGCACTGGAGAGGCAAGGATTACACTGTCCCCTACTATAAGGAAAGATCTATTTTCAGAAGAGGGGGACACTAACATGCCCTGGCTTGTGGGCTGTGTATATGTGCAAGAAAGTAATGATATGAATTCCTCTCATTCAGTCAGTCAGTCAGTCATTGATAATCATGTCTGTTCCACACTTGCTAATTAGAAGCTCAGAGCAGCCTGCACTGAGAGCCATAAAACAAAATGGCACTAGCCAACAACACAAGAGAACAAAGCTCGATTAAAGATAAAAGTTCAACTGCCTTTCTAAATGTGAGTGGTGAAGGAGTCATTACCATCTCCATGGGGAGGGAGTTCTAGAGGTTGGGGCCACCACAGAAAAGGCCATCTTGAATGATGTCACCTTATGATGTCACCTGTAGGGACTATGAGAAGATATCTGGGGAAGATGTCAAGAGTTCTCATGAAGCTTGTCCAAGGAAGGACCTTGTCCCCAGCCAGGTGGAGAAGAATGTGGAATAACGGACCTCCCAGCCGAAAATCTACAAGCCCTCATGAGCTTGGCATACAATTCATTTTATCCTGTATCATCCTGATCTAGTCCCTCGGGAGCAGCCAGCCAGTTAGCCAGCCAGCCAGCCGGCTAGCCTTTCCCTGGTGCCTGCTCCAGGCTTATGAAGGTCCCTGGGCAAGCCATCTCAATCAGCCCCCTCCGCTGTGAGCCCATCTTCTCCCCACTGTCGCCACCACTGTTTCGCTCCTCATGCCCTTCCTCTCTTTGGCTTCCTTGAGACAAAGAGCCAAGTAAGTTGGAGAGACACTTGCTGTTGCTGCTGCTCCCCAGCACCGCTGCCTGAAGGAGAGGCAGGTGCTTTCACCTCCTCTTGTTCCCACATGCCAAACTGCTGGGGAAGTGAGAAAGAAGCGAAAGAGCAGCTGGGCTGAAGCTGAAGGCTGCCCAAAAGGCTTTTAATAATTAACAAGACAGTACCGTTCCCAGAATTCTTCACTCTTCCACAGAGATTTCTAGGAGGCAAGCAATATGTGACACCAGCATGTAGCTCAGGGTTGTCTTTTTATTTGTTCTAGTGCAAGCATGGATGCTTCCACTTTGGATCAGGACCACCATGATCCAGGAAAGGAAGATAAGGCATCCTCCTTTTGCCTCCCCAAAGTAACAAAAGGTAAAGCCCCCATTGGCATCAATGGGGGTTCCCCCACCTTTTATTAATTCCCCCATGTTGACTGAAGGAGTTTGGAGAAGCAAATGTATTGTGACAGAAGTACCCACAGTGGTCCTCCTTGCACATTAGTCCCAATTGGAATCAGGGCAAAGGACACTTACACTGCAGTATATTTAAAAAGTGCTTTAACTGCACACAAACACAATTAGCATAAAGTGTAGTTTGGTTCTTAGAATGCTTGAAAGCAACATTGGTCACTCTGGGACATTTATTCCTCCTAATCAGGAAGGGGTGCTGCCCTCTGCTTTGCTTGGTTTTGGTTTCTTTTGTTTAAATATAGTTCGCAGAGCCTCTCCCAGTGGCTTGAGCTTTCTCAGAAACTAGGGAGGGTGCTTGGCTTTTGAAATTCCTATTAATCGCCTGTTTGTCCACTCTTTTCCAGCTGTGGATAGAAGGATCTATTTGTTTTGGTTCCATGTCAGGGTTGCATGTGTTCCTTTGCAAGCTCATTTCATTGTATTTCTACATTGATTTGTGACTTTAAAAATAACTGCGTGAGGCATGTTTTCCTTGCAGACATACAGTAGCAATTAAATGTACATATCTGAATGTCTTTTCTCACAACACACAGATTTCTGAATGCATTTGATCTCAAATTATTATTATTAATATCCTGCTTTTCTCCTGCAAGGAACCAAAGTCTGCTTACGTAATTCTTCTCTTCCTTTCCATTTTATCCTCACAACAACCCTGTGAGGTAGGTTGGGCTGAGAGTGAGTGACTGGCCCAAAGTCACCCCATGAGTCAAGGGGATCCTAGGACCCAGACCTCTCAGATCGCAGTTCAACAATCTAACTACGGTGCCACATGTCTCTCAGCCTGAAGCATTTTTCAAGGCAAGAAAGAATTTGGAGAGGTGAGAAAGCTCATTAGAAATTCTTCAATGACTTCTCCCAAAATTATGCATTCCCAGCCAGGACTGGAAGGTGTCACCCATCACTAATTTTTTTTATGATTTTGAATAGACGAGAATAAGTTATTTCACTGATGAAGGTGTAAAATAAACAACAGGGCAATGAAAAGAGGGAAACCAGTTTCAGCAATCTAGATTCTAGTTCCTGCTCAGCCATGGAGTCAACTGGGGGACTTTTGCCCAGTCACAGATTCTCAGCTCAGCCTACCTCACAGGGTTGTTGTTGCAGAGATAAGACTAAGAGGAGGAGGAGGAGGAGAAGGAGAATCATGCAAGGCTCTTTAAATTCATTGTAAGAAAAAAATGGGATAGAAATCTAGTTAAAAATAATGAAGGAAGGAAAGAAGGGAGGGATAGTGGGGCCTTTATTAGGAAAAATAAAGAGAAAGATGTTGTGTTACCCACAGAGAGAACTTCATAGGTAAGAATAAGCAGAATCACTCAAGAGATTTTAGATTTTTTTGTTGATGAAATCAAGTGTTAAAAAGAAAAACAGAAACAGCAGCACAAATACAGCAGGGGTACTTTTGTACAATTATTATGCTATCTAGAAAGTATTTAAAGATCAGATTCAACTGCCATCCACAATTACAAGTATTGAACATGTTGGGAGTGAAGATAAAGAAGATAAAGAAGTTTTATCAAAATAATGCTCTGTATAAAGGAAATCATCAATGGTCAAAGTGTTTCCGAACCTCCTGACGTGAAAGCAATGCAATACAATGTAACATGTGCAGACCAGCATTGGTAGCTCCAGCTTTCTGACTACATCTGGTTTGGATCAGCTCTCAGCGGCATCGCCGCTTTCACAGCTCAAATGATGCCCTGGGAATAAATATTTGCCAAAGGTGTTTTTAACCTCTGCTGCACTGTTTGTTTTGAGCTTCCCCGCTTCTTCTTCAGTGTCCGCTTCTGCTATAATCAACATTGCTGAGTTAGCTTCTAGGGCTTTTGACAAACAGAAAAGGATACAAAGCAAGCGAGTGTAATCCGCTGATGCGCAAATAATTTCATAGTTGCTTGCTTCCCTTAGAGAATGTTGCTAACAAGCTACTTCTGCTTATTTCATCACTGACCTTGTAGCAGCTCTGGGCTTCTGATTCCTCTCTCTCTCGACACAATTGCAAGGTTAAACAGGCAGGTTTGGAAGCATCCTAGCATGATCATTCATCGGAGGGGATGCCGGAAGAGCTGCAGAAGAAGCTAACATGGAACACTTGTCAGCATCACAAAGATAACAGTGGACTAAGGTATTCTCTCATAATCTGAAAGAATAAACTAGGGGCAGTGTTGCCTCTTCACGAAGACCTTCAGTTTCCTTCCTTATTCAGGCCACAATCCCCTGCATCTTTAGGGAGAAACAGCATCTTACATTTCCCAGACTTCCACAGCCAGCCATCTTGGGGATGGCTGGACTTTTCTTTCCATGTACTGGTCCACACTCTAACTTGTATTCAGGGTTATTTTCAATGCACAGAAATGCACTGTCCTAGCTTTAACTATGGTTAGTTTGTAATATTTATATCCCATTTTTCACTAAATGATGATGTCCTACAATATTTTTAATGATTGGAAATATATATCCAAATCCAAACAGACTTAGTAACAAAAGAGCAACAACACCAAAACAAGCATAAAAGAAGCAGTAAAGTTGATAAATAAAAAATCAGCAGCTGCATATCCTGGGCAGTATGTAATACTGCGGCACTTCTGCTATTGCTCTTCCACCAGTGGGACCCACTGATGTCACAGAAGGAACCAGCTCTTCAGTTAAGCACCCCAGAAATGAGGATTTCCAGTCATTCCCAGTTATTTCAGGAACTGCTTGCTTCCTGTTGTGCAAGCAGGAAGCACTGCTAGCATGGGGTTGGTGTTGGATATTGCCCACTAAGTCATATAATGCTGAAGATGCATGAATAAGGAAAGGACAAGCCGAGCTGGACCATTTTGGGAGAGATTTGCCCAGCCAGGATAAAAGACTCTCTCACACGCTCCAGCTGACTTTGCATCAGGCTATGCAGAGACATGCTGCTGGAGAAGACTCCTGAGAATCCCTTGGACTGCAAAGAAATCAGATCAGTCAATCTTAAAGGAAATCAACCCTGACTGTTTTTAGAAGTCCGGGCCCAATTCAAGGTGTTGGTGATGACCTATAAAGCCCTAAACGGCTTGGGTCCTGGTTACCTGAAGGAGCGCTTACGTCCATATATGCCCAGCCGCCCCTTGAGATCAGCGGGAGAGGCCCTCCTCTGGGAGCCCTCAGTGAAGGAAATTAGGAGGGTGGCTACTCGGAGGAGGGCTTTCTCAGCGGTGGCGCCTAAGTTATGGAATGCGCTCCCCAGAGAGGTCCGCCTGGCGCCGTCGTCATTTGTTTTTCGGCGCCAGGCGAAGACCTTTTTATTTAAGCAGCATTTTAAATGTTAATATTATTGAATTTTATTCGGCCAGGGCGGCTTATTTTATTTTACTGTATATATTTTAATTGTTATTGTTTTAATGTATTTTGTATTTTATTTGATGTTGTAAGCCACCCCGAGGCTTCGGCAAGGGGCGGCATAGAAATGTTTTAATAAAATAAAAATAAATAAAATAAGGTCAGATACTGAAGCTGAAGCTCAAATACTTTGGCCACCTAAAGAGAAGGAAGGACTCACTGGTGAAGACCCTGATGGTGGGAACGACTGAAGGCAAAAGGTGAAGGAGACGGCAGAGGTTGAGGTGGCTGGATGGAGTCACTGGTGCTGTGGGCGTGGGGTTGGGTGGACTCTGAGGGATGAAAGACAGGAGAGGCTGGAGGAATGTTGCCCATAGGGTCAGGAGGGGTCAAACATGACTTTGCAACTAAACAATGAACAAACAGAATGCATAGAAAGAAGAGTCTCTCCATCAGATCTCAGGGTGTGGCCAGGATAGTTCTGTGGGGAGGCAGCCTTACACACCCTAGATCCAAGCCCGTTAAGATCAATAACTTGACTTGGTGTGGGAAAGGTACTCAGTGCAGGTGTGTAGTCATTATTTTTTATTTATGGTAATTATCTTACCTTTTAGGATAAAATCCTAGCTAGGTGACTTATAAATAAAGCAACAATGTGTTAAGTTAAAACATTTCTGCAAATTAAAAATGGTCCATGAGGACCCATCCTCCAGGGCAGTTGACTGTAGAAGCACCAGTGAGGGAATGGAAGAGCATCCCGACTGGGGCAGAGGCTTGGGCCGAACTTCACTTTCCAGCTTCCCTCCCTCTGCCGAATGGAGCACAATCTGCTGCTGGCACATTGGCATTCCCGTTAGCCTCTTTCTGCCTACCTTCGCCACCAACTGGAATTTCCAGAGACAATTCAAAGGCGCTCTCTTGCAGAGTGTGTTGCAGCAGGCCAGACTTGATGTCAGGAAGGCATCCATCGCTGGCCGGATCTTGTCCTTCCAGCAGTGGACACAGGCAGGTCCAACCACCCTCAGCCACAGCTGCTGGGAGGGCCTTCTGAAGCAAAAGCATCTCCATCAGAACAGCCAGATGGTATCCTTGGGCTTTCCTGGCAAGTTCTTCCCTACGCGTTACCCACTAAAACCCTGTTTCTTAGGCTTGCATGGCCTTTTGGATACCATTTTTAAAAGGATAAATGCCACTGAGGAAAGAGAAGCTTGGAAGGTCCTTTCTTCATAGCGGAAGGATGTGTGATCACTGAAGATTCCTTCCCTTGGAGTCATTTGTCCCTGGCCCCAGGCTGTGCAGGCAGCAGCAACAGCATCTGCAACCACAGGAGGCAGGTGCCATTCCCAGACTGTCTGGAGAGCAGGTGGCTCATGCTGGCACAGAAGGACCTCTGTCCACAGAGTTCTGCATTGGAGCGATCTTTTCGGTTGAGGCCATGCATGCGTGGATGCTGAGGGAGCAGCTGCTGCAATGACCCCCCAGCCCATGAGTCATAAAAGTCAAGCTGCGGTCCTAGGCTCGGCATGCTGGGAGTTGTAGGCTTTTTCCCCAGTCTAAACATGCACAGGATTGTCTCTTTACGCCACCTTCATTTACCTGAGAGGACACTCCCTTTAATTCTGTGGCAATAGACCTACTGCTGAGTAGCCATGTACTATTGGTATTTCAGTGGCTGGTTTAAGGTGAGATAATAATCTAAGTGGTTTAGGGTGAGGTAATATTTTGCCATTAACCAGGTAGTTAGACCCTGCTAGGATGTGCAGGAAAATTTCCTTTGACATTCTCCAATCCAAGGATGTGCTACAATCCACATCTTAAGTATTCACCTTGCCAATCTTCTCAAAGTTTCTTGTGTGACATCAAATCCCATTTATTTTAATAAAACTGATTTCCACATCCACTCATTTCATGCATTACATTTCTATACCTCTCAATAGCCAAAGCTCTCTAGGCATTTCATATAAATTAAAACCCTAAAATTCAAATCACATAATTTGATTGGAATGGGATTGGATGGTTTCTGGGATAACCATTTCTCATTCTTTATGCCATATAAACAACATTGGCTGGGGATGATGGGAGCCATAATCCATATGCAACCACTGGAGTTTCTGGGAATTGTATTCCAGCTCATCTAGAAGCCTCATGTTGGGGGAAAACCTGACATAAACCACAATTTATTCTTTTCCTGAACTCCCTGCCAAAATTTCTGAGTACATATCTATTCATCAATGTGTTCTAGCAGAAAGCAAGGATTATCCTTCACATCAGTCACTAGATTTGTGAGATCATGAACTGCTTCTACTTGAAAGGAAAAAAAATGTTTGTGTGTAGCTTACTCTTATGTATTTAAAATACTACAGCCCTTCTGTAAAAAGATGAAAAAGCCTCTTTATTTTAATAATTCAGAGGCTGGAGGAGATGCTCTGCCCCATGGCACCAGGTGGGTTGGGGGACAGTGAGTGCGGCTGCGTTTCCATTAGCGTGCCATCAAAGCATCCAGGAGAGGAAAGAAGCAATTCATTTGAAAGTGTCCATGAGCACCTATGGAGAAACATATGACATTCTTGAATCCCAAATGAAGTCATTATGATCAGTGATACTCTAATGAATTCCAAATATTCCCATAATGAGAGGACCTTAAGCATTATTTTAATCAATTATGTCACAATACTGTGGGAGTATATCAACAGCACTTGTAGTCCGGAAGCTCTAGTTGGAGGCTTTAAATGTCTAATTAACATACGTTGTTCTTTCAGCTCCTGCCATTGCTGAAGCAGGGCAATTGTCATCATTCCAGGAACTGCCCTTCTAGACTCTTTTCTCTTATTTAAGGATGTGAATGAATTGCTGGGATCCATTCCAAATGCACAGGTCTCCAGTTCTTCAGTCTGTTGAGCAACATGCAGAAAAGAAGCTACATGGGATCAGGGTGGCTTGGATCCAGGTTCAGATTCGATCAACTGCACTGGCAGAAGTAGATTTCCCTGCCTCTTCCTTCTTACAACAGCCCTTTTGGGGACTTGAAAATGCTTCACAGAAATTCAAAAATTCTGCATGGTGGGGTGGAAGAGGGGATCCCCAAAAATCAAGCAGAAGGACCTTCCATAAGAAGACTCTGTGTTTTCATGGAAAGTCCTACCTCCTGTAGAAAGCAGATCCTGAAAGGCAGGCCACCCAGGAATCCCTCTGGCTAATGGGGTGGGATAAAAATCAAGCAATCCAACAAATAAATACACCCATTAAGTTTATATTTTTTCTGCCATTTGTGGGCAGATATGGTGAGCTTCAAATATGGGGCAGGGGGCAAGAGCTAGGCCAGATGTCATCTTAGATAGACTTATGCTAGCAAGTCAGCTTATAAACAAAACAATAATAAGCCATGGTGGGTTCTAGGATCGTCTGAACTGAGTCACTGAGCAGTTTGCGGGCTCATGCAGTTTTCTCTAACCCTAAAAGGATGAAATTCCGATGTTTTGGAGGTTTTGGACCCCCCACCCACCCCTGCGTTTGTCTTCAGCTCTGCCTGCCACTGGGAAGCAGCACCCAACTGCTTTTCTGAAATGATTGATTGGTTGATTGATTGATTACATTTGTATGCTGCCCCACAGCCAGAAGGCTCTCTGGGAGGCTCACGTCACAATCATAACACCGATACGGATAAAAATAGATAATAATAGCTAAAACTATAACACATAATGCAATTAAAAATGCTATATAAAATACAACACAAGGATGAGCACAATAGAAACAGCAAACAATAAAACAACAAACCAGACCAATAAATCAACATCTAAAAACAAATATTAAATTAAAAAGTCTTAACTTGGTGCCGCAAGCAAAACAATGTGGGTGCCAGTCACACTTCCATCAAAAGGTGAGGTGTGACAACGGAGAAAGCCCTTTCCTCACTAATTCCCCCCTCACCTCTTTTGGAGGGGGGTCACGAAGGAGGCCCTCCACTGATGATCTGAGTGGTCTGCTAGAGATGTAGGTTCCTTTAGATATCCTGGTCCCAAGCCATGATATGACAGCTTCTTCAAGTTCCTGAAAGGTTTCCATATAGAGGAGGTCCAGGATCTCGTCTTGATCACCCCAGAGCGCCGCGCATGGAACAAAGTGCTCAGGCTACAGGAAGCCAGATTCTGGCTGGACATCAGGAAAGATTTCCTGACTGTTAGAGCAGCTGGACAATGGAAACAATCAGCGCCTCTGCAACACTGCCATAAGGCATGTGCACAGAGAGGATATAAGATACACCAACCAGTGCCAGAATCCAGGTTCAGGAAGTTCATTTATTATTCAAAATGGAGAATTTTGTATTAAATGGAATAGTATTTGAAACAAATCATTCCTTAAACCTTGAATATCCCAGAAGAGATCTTAAAGTTCCTTTAGTACACTTATCCATCAAGGCACAAAGAATTTTCCCCAGACTGTTTTTAACAAAAATCCTAACTGCAGGAATTTTTTACTTCTCAGTGCAACTAATAAATAATATTTTTGATATTGTCAGGGAAAAGAATGCAGCCCCCTTAAGCTTTGCTTTTCTAGAATTGGCTTTCGTGCACTTCCATCTCTGATTATTGTATGCAATTATTTTTTAACAATTTCTTACCAAATCCCATAAGGTAGTGATTAAAACTTGAAAGCTTTAAAAGGAAAAAAGAACTAAAAGAAAATATTAAAAAGTTTAATCAAGTGCTTTGGGCTCTGACTGTGCTGTTCATTCCCCTCCCTTCCTTCCCTTGGGTCTGTGTCTTCTCAAATTCTAGAAGAAAACAGCCCAGCCCTTTTCCTTTTAGTTTGTTTAAAAACAACAACAACAAAAAGTCATATTTGGTCTATTTTGGTATTTCAATCCAAACAATAACAATAACAATAAAAATTGGAGCTTTCCTCACTTTGCTGGTGAACTGCAAGGCAACAGGAGGGGGTTGGGGTGGGTTCTGTTGTGTAAGGCACATCTTTTCCCAGAAATATCCTGGCGAACCTCTGGCCTGTCACTTTAGCCCGTCTGGCCCGTGAGCTCTCAGCTGAAGACCCTCCACACAGAGCAAAGTTGGATGCAGGCTCAGCTGTCTCCCGGAAGTGCCTGTTCGAAAGTACTTTCACATCCATGCTTTCTCCTTGCTCTAGCTTAGCATCCCTCAGAATGCCAAACAATGGTGATTTTTATTTATTAACTCTCCAAAACAAAACAAAATGGGCAGAGAAATGACATCCTTACTGTGTGTTGCACTATCAAGTCCTCCAGTGGTGAACAGTGTATATGTATCCACACTAAGTGATCCCATTAATATCCCCACCATTTTTTGGACATTTCTGGTGGTGCAAGCCAAGCCTTTCAGCCCCACAGAGCATTCAGCTTCCTGCAGAAATGTAACCGCCAATGAAACTGTGCAGGTGAAGATAAAAAAAAAAAGCAAAAATATTTAAAATGCCTCAAGGTCAGCAGCCAATTTGACTTATAGAAAAAATCATCCCTTAACTCATTATTATTAATATTAATTGCATTTTTATACTACCCCATGCCGAAGCTCTCTGGGCGGTGTACAACATTAAGTCACCCATCCAGGTTTCAACTAGGCCCAACCCTGCTTAGCTTCCAAGTTTATGCAGGGACAGGCACTTCAGACTGTATGGCAAGCAGGGTGATATGACTACCAAGCCAAGGAAAAGGCATCCTTTTCCCCAGCTTCCATGTCACCTGATGCAAAGTCATTCAGGTTCCAGAGTCACCACTTCAATAGCTCCAACAGCGTGCCCTCTTCTGCTAATGTCAGGATAGGAACTTACTAGGATAATGCTAGGATACAAGAACTTACTGTGGTTTGTCTGCTAACATAGGAACTAATCCCCTCCCCTGAACCTTTGCAAGCTCTCACGGTCATCCTGCATTCTGCACAACTTCCCCTACTAGTAGTTCTGCCAAAATAGAGCTTTCTGGGAATCCACGCTTCTCCCTTCCCCGGCTCTAGCAGGCAAGGCTCGGCCCCAGGTCCTCATAGGTCATCAGCACACCTTTGGATCTCCTTCACGGGTGTGACAGTGGACCCAGGATGTTTAACGGCAGGGAGATGTTAGAGCTATTAAAGGCAGAAGAGCCGAAGTGGATGAAGTGGCATTGATCAGCTTTATCAGGATGCTTTTTCAGTGGTAATAATAAAAATAAAAATCGTGTTTGCATTACTGGTGCCAAAGCAGCCTATATGTAATGGGCCTCCCACCTTAGAACACCTAGAAGCACATCGACATTTACTCATGATGAAATACATGCCCCAAACTTGGAGACTACAATCCTATAGACATTTACCAGGAAGTAAGCCTCAGTGACCATGTGTTAGATTTACTTGGGAGTAAACATGCATAGATGCACATTATCAGACATTTACGTTTTATTTATTTATTTATTAATACATTTTAACTTTGTTTAACCACTGGAAGCACAGTAAAAACAAGAATGCCATGCAATGGTTGTTAATGTTGCTATTTTATTTTTAGCTGCTTAGCACAATGGACATGTAAAAAAAACATGACTAAGTTTTGTTTTACTTATTTTGCAAATGGTGAGAGAACATGGCTATTACAATTTATATATTACTCAAACATTATGGCTTGGTTGGCTAAAACGTGTGCTCTGTAATATTACAATTCTGATTTTTCTTCTCTATAATAGACTTTGTGTTCCTTAATAAGAATATACTCTTATTAAGTCGACTTTATGTGGTTTTTAGCTTGTATGCCTCCTTGTGAAGGTGCCATCTTGAAAGACAGTGGGAAATTTATTTGAAATAAATACATACACAACATTTCCACTAGGTGTTAAGGTTGAATATGTGCTGTCAGAACACTGTAAACAGAAAGGCATATTGTGGTTGCATTCTTATGTACTGGAGTGGGAGAAAATAACTTTTTCAAACTTCCCCCCAACTATATTCCTTATGTCTCTCCTTTTTCCTCTCTCCACCTCTCTCTCTGTAAAGCCAACAGTTACAGTTTTGGAAGCAGAATGATAAAGGGATAAGGGGACAAAGAAACGTATGCAACAGCCTAGAGAAATGGAGATTAAACACAACTAAAGAGAGAAGGCAATTTCCCCCCACCTCAGGTTAGAATCAGCTGCTGCTTTTTGCACCATTACAGACCTTTATGCATTAAGAAAGCATCTATTTTAGGAAAGGTATATTGTGCTGTGAGGCTTGAACTCAATTAAAATTATTTCTGGCTTTCCTGTGAGACTGTTTAATCCGTGCCACTGTGCTGACCTGCACAGAGAGAATGGCAGAGCTTCCTCCTAGTTCAACATTTATTCCTGTAACACCGCATTGGCAGCCAGTTTCATGAGGCTCCTGTAATAGAAAGACCTCTTGCCTCACAATCCTTTGGATTTAATAACCGCCTAGAAAGGAAGACAGGATATCCCTTCAGTCTCACCCCGATCTGATCCACACGCTCAGGGCAGAGTGAATCGGTGTGTTCTCTCCACTGGGGAGCATTTCATATCGTGGGAACCCGAAAGGAAATAAAAAGAAAAACCTGCTCATTTACAGGGCTCAGTAGATTGTGGAGCAGCTGGGGCTTTCAGAACGGAGCATGGCGTGGAGAGAGAGAACTGCAGGGAAATTTAAAACAAATGAGCAAGCAAACTTCTGATCCCATAGCACTAGAATCCGGGGTCAAGTGAAACAATTGGCAGGTAAATTCCTCAGAGATTAAACTTCAGCAATGGAAAGCCACCACAAGATTTGGTGATGGCAACTAATTTTAGAAGGTGCTAAAGAGGGATCAGACAAACTAAGGCAGGATATGTTTATTAATAGCCAATCAGCCACTAGTCCTACTCAGCATCACGTCCCTGAAGATACTTCTCTTTCCCACTGTCACCGCCATTAGCTATTCCAGCAGGTTCTACGGAAGCAGGCCCACCCAACCAGTCCTGCTGAAAGACATTTTCCACCACCCTCCCAATTCCATTTTTCTCATGTGCCATGTCTTTTTAGGTTGTAGTTCTGTGAGCAAGGGATGTCTTGTTTCTTTGAATACAGATGAACCCCTCTGGAAGCCATTTTGACTACGGAATGGGATAAAACCTCTAGGAATAAATACCAAAAATGTGGTTGAATATATATAGAAGGATGTGATGTTCACTTGGAACAGGACCCTGAATACCAGCTGATGGAAGGGGGAACAGCAGAAGGAGAGGGCTGTCCCCATTGAGTCCTAATTGTGTGTTCCAGAAGGAATCTGATGGAAAATATAATGGAGACGTGTCAAATATTGGCTTGGATCCAGCACGTTTCTTCTTGTGGGTTAGATCCAATGTATTCGTCTGGTGTTGGGAGTATTCCTGAGTGTTATTCTGCTCAGAATGTTCCCACTGCTGTGTTTGTGTGAGGGCAATTTCTGCCACTTTGCCCTCTTCCTGAAGCCCCCTGTCCTATTGTCTAGGAGGGCCACCGCCCCCTTGGAGCACAAAGGGGATTTGAAGGTACATCGGGGGCTGCAAGAGAGGAGGAAATCCACGGCATCCAACCAGCTATGGTACACTTGGATCGCAGCAGCAGCCAGAGAATGCGGGTGGTGACCAGCAGTCCTGTGATCACACATGCTATTTCTGGGCCTGTTTCAGAGCTGGGGATTAATACCTTAGCTCACCTAATCTGAATTCACTTAGCACATTACAGCAGTTGGTTATGCCAATAAGCGTAGGTCACATCTCGATCATCAGCATATCACACACAAGTCTCAGTAGGTGTGCTGGAAACTCTAAAATCCAACTAATCCCTATTTTCATTTCTGAGAAAGCTCAAAGAAAAAGCTTCTGCAAATTTCCAGTTCTTTAGGGAATGGCCAGATTTGGCTGGCACCTATTAGCTAACATACCTTGTACCACCCCACCCAGACACACGCACACACATGCCAGAACAGTTCTGGAACTGTTTTTAAAAAGTTCAATGTTTTTTGCTATGTGAAATGTGAGTCCGTATGTGCATAAACATGTTGTACCGCATAAGAGATGACCCAATATTCCATTTGCTGAAAATGTAGACTTCTAGGCAAGTTGCAAAGCTGGAATCGCACAGGCAGAAATTGCTCTGGCTGCTGTTAAATGTCCTGTAATGAACCAAGCAAGCCTCCACACTTTGGCAGCCTCACTTTTGGTCTGGAGAAGTGGATAGGGAGGGAACTTGGCTGATTTTCTTAAAGGCTGAGATAAAGGTTTAGTAGTAAGAAAAGCAGCAGTGACTTTGACCCAGTTCACACATCATAACAGTCCATGGTTAACAAACTGCAGGTTGCTGAGAAGCTGGATCTTGCATGTTCATCTGCTCCTGGTATGACGAATCATCCATGGGTTCAGACCCTGGGTTGTTGGTCCACTGGGTTCAGACATGAAGACAAACGACCCAGGGATTCTGTTTATTGTGGCAGGAATGGACAGATGCATGGGAGCGACACGTGTCCTTTGTTGCATTGCTCCTACTCCCATGGTGGCTACAATGTGTGAACTCCGTCATTGTGTGAGTGTGGGTTTTCCAAGGATCTTGCTTCTTAAACCTCATTGCTGCGATGCTGCAAGCGCGCGTGCAGCTGTTATTGTGGCAGGAATGGACAGATGCATGGGAGCGACACGTGTCCTTTGTTGCATTGCTCCTACTCCCATGGTGGCTACAATGTGTGAACTCCGTCATTGTGTGAGTGTGGGTTTTCCAAGGATCTTGCTTCTTAAACCTCATTGCTGCGATGCTGCAAGCGCGCGTGCAGCTAAAACAACTGAGAGGCAATAGGACTTTCCAGTGGGGACCCCATCATACCCCTCCCCACAATCCATCTTGACTAAAACTATTTCTTAAAGCAGGTGCATTTCCAATAAGGCGTTATGGGGGTGAGAACAGTGCCCTCCTTGGGGCTTCTTGTTGCAAGGAGGGGGGAGGCAATGCCCTTTTTATTCTTTCCATGGAAGCCTCCCTACCACCCCCCACTATGAACTACCAAAAATGTTGGAGAGTTCTTCTCTACTGAGAAAATGTTGGTGCAGCATTAGTATGTCTTTCCTTACTTTTTGTCTTTGTTGATCCAGTCTGCATTTGCTGATGGGATGTGCATTATGCAATTGTGAAGTTCTTCCATAACAATACAATGTAAAACCTGCATATTAAAACACACACATAAGAAATTCATTTACACTTTAGTTATGAATCAAAGGAAATGCTTATGTATTTATAAACTGGCAACCCAGTTATCCCTCTTTGGAATTCTCCCTAATGACCAATGGTGTAAAACATTCAGCCAGTGATTAAGAGGAAGTTCAGCTACTGTGATGTATTAATTCAGACTGTGTTCAGGCAATCGTCCAATCCCCACCCTGTCAAAAGCAGTGGCTAGAAATTGTTTCTAGTCTCATCCCAAATGCAGGCTCAACAAAAGCCTCAAACAGCCCTAGCTTTGTATGCCAAAAGTCCCTGGTTTACCCAAGCAGGGACTGGAGAAGGCTGCTTTCTAAACCCTGGAGAGACATGGAGCTAGATGGGTCTGCAGTCTGATGGAGTCTAAGCTCCCTACATTCCTCACATATTTCAGATTTTATGCCAGGATCTATGGCCAAACAACTCGCATTTCCTGCAAGAGGGATCTCTTTCAAACACATCAAACAGTCAAATTAATTGATGCATTAACGTTCCGATTGCGGTCTGAAGGCAGAGTTCCTGTCAGTGCATGCTGCCTCTTTGCTTCCCCAGAACAGAGAGATGAAAAAAGCAGGGAGAGAGGGAGAGATGAAGCAAATTAAAAGTTAAGTCATTTCATGTCAGCCTGTCTCTGCAATCACTGACCTTAGTGGCAGTACATGCCTCCAATTATTTTGATAAATCTATTTTACCTTTACAGAATTATAACCATAGCAACATTATCTCTCCATAACAGAGAAGAATTTCCATTTTCATGCCTATAAGGAAAAAGGATAGTGATAAAGTAGCAAGGGGGGAAAGGGATAGTTTTGCTCCGCTTTGATCTTGACAGTACTAAACACAATCTAACAGACAGGGGGATGTAAATAACATTCTGTTATTATGATCACAGTTGTGCTTGGAGTTAAAATCCCAGGACTTGTTGAAATCTGGCCCAGACACAGAACAATTTCTCCAGCGGCCCCATCGCATGAGGGAAATGTATCATTTGAAGTTTCTATTCCACTGGGAACTCCTTGGCAGAAAACTGTTTTAGGTTATGAATCTTATGGGGGAATGTCATAAGCGATCAACAGCAGGGACCACACAGAGCTTTTGGACTGAGTGTGCTTCAGCATAGGACACTAAGCTGCTTTCTGGGAATAATATACCACCGATCATGAAGAAGGGTGCTATATAGAATGAAAATTTTGCTCCCTACCTCCACTGCATCATTTGCACAGAATGAATTAGATGCATTTATTCATACTTAGCAATGAGCCATGTCATCTAAATGTATGATGTAACGAGATTATTGTATTACATAAGGGCTGCTTCAGACACAGCAGCAAACCATAGTTAAGTATGCAAATGAATGGAGCTGTTTATTTCCGGCCCATGTCTTTCTGACACATTTCTTTTTTTCAGTCTATTTCCACATCAAGTGACATTTAAAGAAAAAACCCCTTAAACATTTTCACTATTGTATGTATGTATTTTCATTATTGAACATATTTTCCTCCAAATATGCATTTTTTTCTTGTATCTTACCCTAAAGTGTATTTTAATATTCTTTTTGGGACATGTTTTTGAGCTGATATCAGCAGTGCAAAAGTCAGGTCAATTCTTTTACAAAAAATTACACGAATAAGCCTAGCTTCTTTGTATCCAGCTTCTTCTTCTCCACCAAGACCTCAAGGAGCTCAGATGCTTTCATTTTTATTTTTAATTAAGCTTGTTGTGTGTCTGAACTTTAACTGTAGTTAATGTTAACTATGATTACTGGAAACAAGCCAGTTTCAAACCACAGATGGGGAAGCAGGCTTTTTTTCATAAGATTAAACAGGCTTAATTTCATAAGATTAACCAGCAATTTCCTGCCAGTCTGTGGGGGAGTCACATCCCGGTTGCCACAGACTGGCATGGGGGCTTCCTGTGCTCCACCACCTCTTCCTTGATTGGCATCGATTTGTGGGGGAGGGGGGTTCCAGTGCCCCCAGAGGGGCCAGGAAAGAGCAAGATGTCTCAGTGGGAGTGAGCTGGGAGCCATGCCACACCAATTTTGGTATTCTGTTCTTTTGCTGACATTTTTCTTGCTCAGTTTCTGGTTGTTTTGGAGAATTTTCATTTTTTTGATATTGTGTTTGGAAACCAATACACAGAATACTCTATTATGTGTGTGGCGCCTTTTGGTTCCGCCTCAGAGGTCCCTGAGGTGGTGTTCCTATTTTCACTGGTCCCCGGCTGTGGAAAGGTTGAAAACCGCTGGTCTACACAGCATGCCAGTTTTTGTTTAAAAAAAATGGAAGTGAAGGTTTCCAATTTCCTCTTCACAGCCATGCCAAAGAGAGGGTAGGTAGGGTCCAGACGCCTGTGAGAAAGTGCGGCACCTTCCTGAAATCATTTTGATGCAGCCAGAGACAAGAAAAGCCGAAGAATGTCCTACTAGTGCAGGTGTATGCCTGACAGGGAGAAGACAGCCCTGCTGGATTCGATGTAACAACTCAACTCGGTGCAGAGAATTATAATCTAAAGGCTTCTTTTAAAGGTTAGATGGATAGATCACCCTGAGTTTACAAAAGCTGAGCAGAGCTGAGAAGGACAGAACATTTGGAAGACATTCATAGGGTGGCCTTCAGTCAGAGTCAATGGCACATATTAATAACAAAGGCACAAGTGAACGTATTTATTAATTACATTTGTACAGAGGGTTAAAGAGCATCTTGCCTGTATCTTAGCTTCTGTATGAGGGGAAGCAGCCAAGACTGAGGGCCCTTGACTCTTTGCTTTATCCAGCATGTGGATTCTACACCCAAAGCTTATTCCACAATGCATTGATAGTCTTTCAGATCTCACAAGTCTGTCTGTTGTGAAAAAGACGACAACGACAAAGAAGAGGAGGAGGAAGAAGAATTCAGCAAATGTGAATAAACCATTGCATGATCTAAGCAGGCTAACACCAAAGAATGAAGAAAGGTCCAAAGACCAGAAACACCAGATGTAGATGCAAAGCTGAGCTATGGGGCATCATAGCTGACGGACTGTCCTTGGGGGCTTGGCTGGGGGCACCACCGTGCTGATCGCTGGCACTTCAAGCTTGACCACAATGCCACTGACGCCCCCTGGAATGTCTTCTGTAAGCCTGTGAGTGCAGGAGAGCTCCTGTTCTAGTGTTTCCAGAACTGGACAGACCAGGAAATATGCTACAACCTTCTGTTACAGGCCCTAGTTTGCAATGTGCAATGATCAACATGTTTCTCCAAAATAAAAGAAAATATCAGAGCTTTCTGTTCCAAGGAAAATAGAAACAAACAAGCGAAAAACCTTTGAAAACTGGAACTTTACCAGGCTCAAGAGACAAAAATGTAATGTAGTTCTTTAGAAGATGGTGGGGGAAGACAGTAGAGCTGTACAGCCAAGTTAACTAGATAGAGCAACTTTGTGTGTGTGTGTGTGTATGTGTGTGTATGTGTGTGTGTGCGCGCGCGCCTGCGCGTGTGTATCAGTTTCTGAAACATCAAACTCCAGATGGTTCAACAAGAAAACCCTTAACAGGATTCATGCCCCTTTTTATAGTTTGTAATTTAATAAAAACCAAGGCTCTGAGGGGGCAAAATGATTAAAATCACAGTATCAAATAAAACAAGCCAATGATTAAAATCTCATTTTTGCAGGGTCTTGTCTTCCTTTGTCTTCAGATAAGTAGAGTAATAGCTGCCTTTAGCAAAGTGGTAATAACCATTTCAGTACTAGAATTCCCAACAGCAGGAGCAATGCCTTGATAAAGGAATATGGAGATCTGAGCACAACCGTATTTAGATCTTTAAAAGAACATTGTAGGGTAGAGGAAGCGCAGCTGCCAGGGATATTTTTTTCTCTTGTCCTGAAACTGAAAGCAAGTGAATGTAATTGGCACTGGAAATGCTGAAATGTTCAGTTTTGAGCCAGAACTGTGACTAAACACAGAATCTACTGTTTCGGAAAGGAAAATGGCACCAGTTCTAATCTTTGGCTTCCCTATTTCATCTTTATTGTTTCAGAAATGTCCCAGCTTCAGCTTACCACTCTGCCTGGAGACTTTACTCTTTAAAAAATGATGATTGCTCTTTAATCTTTGCATAGCTGTTGACTGTTCAGAATATTGCTTGACTTTGCCAACCGGTGGAAAGTCTTTCTTGTGGCACAGAGACTTTTCGGAGTCCAGGGATGGTCTGGGTGCCTGACCCTCTTTGATGAGGGTGGGATGCAGCCTTAATACTTACACAAGGTGGCTGATGACTTACTGCTCCATCTGTCCCCTCCTACAAGAGTCTCCTGTATCACACAGTTGGGCAGCACAAACTTGACATCCAGATTATTCTCGGGCTGGACAGGGACGCACAAATGGAGCTGGAGCTTCAGTGGTGGAATCTGAGCTATGAAGGAATTAAGTAGCTGCAACAGGCTTTGTTTCAGGGGAGTCCTGGATCCCTCTTTTAGAGCAGTTCAGAACATTTAAGTCACTGTAACAGCTAGTAGGACCATAGGCTCTGCTGCAGATCTTAAAGCTAAGCTACTGAATATCCGATAGTCAGCATGAACCTAGGTACCTTACTCAGAAGTGCATCCCACTAAAGCTACATACCTGTACATTCTTCCTAAGATTCAGCTCCATTGAACTCAATGGGGCTTGCTTCTGAGAAAAGATATATAGCAATGCACTATGAATGCAACTTTGCATATGTTCTAGTTCATTTTGCCATCATGGAATTCCTACCGCAGGAGTTCTGAAATCGTGGATTCCAACATGCCTCTGGGTAGATTATACACTCAGCCACCCACATCCATGCCACTTCCCACTTTGCTTTGTAATTCCCAAATAAGTTTTCAATCAATTATGTAACAATGTATTGGTTTCGCACACAACATTATCAAGCCAAGTTAAGGACTGGGGAAAATCAGGGTAAGCAAACATTTGTTTAATAAACTTCAACAGCACTGCAATGTGTCACAGTTTGGGAAAGACTGATATTAAATAATGGGCCATCAAGGCTCACCCTGAGTGCAGCCCTGAAGCTGCCAACCTAGAATCAGCAGAAGGAAAGGAAAGGATATCACCCAAGGATATCAATTTGCATAATACCTATGTAAATTTATATGTAAAGATATGACTTTAGAAATAAGTATAATTTAAATAGAAATACAATATACCTGACCATAACAGGAAGACTGATTAAGTAACCTGTATACCTGCTCAGCCTATTGTCCAGGTACTGACTCTTGATAGACAGTCTCAAGGCCTTTCCCCCTCCCTCTGCTCTCCTTCCTTAGATGTCTTCATCTTTAAATCAGACTTGGACTGGGTACCTCTTCAAATAAAGGACACCTTCAAATACAAGTTTGTTCTTTGCCAGCTCTCCAAAACAAAGGATTTCCCCCTTCAAATTAAGATATCTAGCCATCTAAGATGTGCCTAGGAGATCTTACAATAATTTCTGGCTTCATATCACCCATCATCTCACAAGGTTCTGAACACAACTCATTCTAAATGAGACATAAACTATGAAAGTGACGCATACCTTTGTGACTTATGATGTACAAATGTGGATTTCTCTGATAACGGGAACAATAAGTATTAAGGAGAGGATTCATTGTTGGGGATACAAGAACTGGAGGTGGGTATGTAGGCAGAGAAGTCAAATCTCCTTATTCTCCTTTTAAGCAAGCAGCATAGTGGTACAAAACCGTAAAAGGTTTAAGCTCAGGAAATGTTTTGGAAGTTGTTGCTTTTGATCTTACCTTCCACCCTGTACTCCGTCTCTGCAGTCTGAAGAAAAGGGTGAAGAAAATGTTCCTAAACTATCGCCAATTGTAAGCATAGACTCCAATTCTTTTTTGTCTTCAAGTTTTAACACACTTGTTCCCGCCAAGCACAGCATGAGAAGGTATTTGGCCAAACTCTCTTCTCTCTGTTACACCAATACAAATCCAGCCATTCCTACAGAGCTGCATTGATAGAACGGGGAGCAGAATTTGAGCTTTAGTATTCCTGTCTTGCAGAATGCTGCGTAACAAAATGGATGCAATCCATAAAGGATTAGTCTCAGTTCAAAAGGCAGAGAGAGAAAAATAGAAATTGCAGCCTGACCTCTGGAGGAGGCAGAAACCAGAGATACAAAAGCCCACAAGTAGGCCCTTACAAAAATTGGTGCCTATTAAGACATTCCCACAGAAAGCAGCTGCAGCTGCCATCTTGTTTCCTGGAGTGCCATCTACTATGGTGATCGCAACATGTCATGACATTCTTCTTGCTTAACTACTGAGTACAGAGAACATCAGAAAGCAAGGCAAGAGCAAATACTGCCCCTGCCTTCAGGCCCTCCTTGGGTGCTTCCCAGCAATGGTGGGCCCCAGCTATGATAACTATGAGAAACCCATGCATGTTTCTTAATAAATATGCTGTCAGGTTAGACCCTTCATAAAAGACCCTGGGAATGAAGGCGATGTGGAGGGAAGGAACAAATTATTTAAGAAATGTGTAAGCATTCCTTACATGTTTATCTTATTAATTTCTTCCCTCCACATCATCTTTGTTTCCTGGGTCTTCTTTATTGATCAGATTCTTATCTTACCATTCTCCCAATAAACTCAGCAATACAACATCACAGCAATCTTCTAAAGTAGGCCAGGCTGAGATTCATCCCAGGACTCCCAGGAAGCATAATGGATGAGCAGGGACTTCTCTGGGCATTTTCGTGGCCCAGTTGCTCCAGTCTACCCATTATGGCATGGTGACTCTCTGCTCCGCAGTGATTGGCTGCAAGGCCCAGGCAACTCTGTTGTCATGAATGAAATTGCATTCCCAGCTCTCCATGTGGGGATGAGGTGGTCTATCAGTGAATAAATGGAAACAGGTGCATCTGGATGATTTAATCTTTGAGACAAATGATATGATAAATATAATTTATCAGTGTCATGATTTATGTTTAGTTTAATATATTGCTTTTATTACATTCATATTGATATTATAATTAGAGCTAGTAGGGTGTGGTTGGAGTGTTGGACAGGGACCTGGAGAGATCTGTGTAATAGTCCTCACTTAGCCATGAAGCTTGCTGGGTGACTTTGGACCAGTCACTTACTCCCAGCTTCACTTACCTCAAAGAGGTGTTACAAGGATAAAAGTGGAGTGGAGAACAATGTAAGTCACCTTGTGTTCCTTTCAAGAGGAAACAGGGTGGGATGTAAACATAATGCAATAAGAGTAACATCCCATCCTTCCTTCAAGGACCCCAGGGTGGCATATCTGTTCCTGCAGCCTTGCCCCCTGCCCGCTCAGTTCTCACAACAACCCTGCATGGACATCTTGGCAGAAAGACAGTCTTTAACGGTAGGTAATAATAAATAATAAAAACATAAATAATACAAATTCAAAGAGCTGCACAAGGTGAAAAATTTAAGTGACTGCAATGATTCTCCTCAGGGCACTGGAGGAAGAGGATTTGCAGATATTCCCAAAGGCAGACATGCAAGGACTCATTATCCAACAGACCTGCAGGCTGCAGTTTGAAAACGGCAAGAACTGACTGACAACCCCCACACTTTTCTGTGCAACTCTCCACAGAAAACCATGAAAGATCCTGGAATTAAAGTGGACTTCCCCTGGTGGGTTGATCCATACCACCCATCATCCCTAGCTAGTGTGGCCAATGGTCTAAACTCATTTGGAAGGCATCAGCTGCAGGAAGACTCATATATGGCACAGGAGTAAGTGCTTCAACTATTGTTTCTTGCAAATATACTCCTTGTTGGATTTGTTGCCTCTTTGTACCTATGTTGAAAAAAAGTCTTGCTTTTAAGCTGCATCAACAAGGCTATTGCAATTGCTTGACCTCATGGCGTTTTGAAGTGCAGTCATGGAACTAATCAACTAACATATAGGGATGTAGCGATGGTGTGAAATGCATTCCATCATGAGTTTCCAGGCAACATTCCTTCTGTTGTTTACCATCAGAATCAGATTTTTCTCAATTCTCCAAACTTGCATCTGCATCAGAAAGTACATGCTTATGTTCATGTGCATAAAAATATGCATTTGCGCAAATGTACAATTCTCCATTCTACTATCTGGTGCGGTCCATGGGAGAAAATGCACATTTTTGATGTTTTCATATTTTTTCATACTTTTGTATGGCTAAATTATTTTCCAGAAATTAAATAACCAGTCTACAAGTCCATGTAGCTGGGATGACTTGGAAAAAGCTTGTTCATTTCAGATATCCATAGAAATCATTTAATCTGTTTCAGATTGTTCCAACATCTCTATTTATATGTGCTTGAGCCGATTGTACATATTCTCACTCCTCCATTATTCTACAGAAGTGCATCTATGAATTGCTTCAGTGAGCATGACTTTTTAACGCTTAATAAATAAATAAATCATGAGCAAAGCCCACCTTGCTCTTTAAATGCCAGTCATGAACAGCCTCTCAGCTGCTCCTCGTGGGCGTTTTGGCTCTTCTTCTCTTTTGAAAGAAGGACACATGCAGGCCAGGCTCTGGGCTACCTAAATGAGCTGGATCTCTCAGTGGTGGGAGCGATGCTGCCTCATCACCAGAGCCAAAGTCAGTCCAGTCATTGCTTCCCTGTGGACTGGGGAGAACACGCATCCCTCCATCCACATCGTGCAGCTGGGTTGGGTGCCTCACCCTCCCCTGGACCAATGCACTGCCTTCTGCCCATTTTCCTGGTAAGGGGGAGCCTTCTGACCGCTGCTGTTGGCCACAGGATGGGCTTACTGCTGGTCTGCGTGGAACAAAGGGATGGATCCAGTACCTTGGCTCTGCAGCTGTACCTGTGCCTAGGCACTGCGCTACACCGATCCATCTGCATCCAGTGTGAGGGAAATTATTCGGGTCATGGCTGAAGCTGGCAAAAAGTTATGCCATTAGTCTGCATTTGGCTGTGGCAGGAAGGTGCACTCCGTCCCTGTGACAGGAATACACACATTGAAGGAATACACATTTAGAGACCATCACAATAATTGAAATAGGGATGCTGGACATCTCACACAGTGTGGAAGAATGCAAACACACAACCTTGTGCCTTGCTCAGTCTCTGTGGACGGGTAACCACAAGGTCTGTATCTCTGTTTTGACGATCCTTTATCTCTGAAGTATACTTCAACTGGACAATCCTTCAAAGAGAGGATGCCTTCAAAGACAGGGGGGGAAATCACATCCTCCCTACTTTTTCCTTGTTCCTTCAGCAAATGTTCTGCACCAGTGGAATGAATGTACGGATGGAGGATTCCACCAACACATCTGGGACGTCCCACTACTTATTGTTCACGGCTGCACCTCAGCTGGTTGATCTTCAGTGCAGGATTCGGATCTTAATCACCAATAAAAGACTGTGAAGACTGTTTTAATGTTTGCTGGGCTATTTTTGGACAGATCGATAAACAGTTAATAACAAAAAATAGCCCATATGCCTATAATTTATGGGACTGCCTCTAGTCAATTTGACTTCATAGACTTATTATATATTATTATCTATGAGTACGCCTCAGTTTCTCAGATTACTATCACTTCTAATACATGGTAAAAAGCAGCCACTGCGAAACAAACTATTGTCAAGAATACTTGCAAGACCAAGCTAATTGTCCAAGAACAAATTTTCCTTTCATTTCAGGAGGAACAGCTGAGAGGCCGATAAAGGGGGCAGCAAAAGTGAAGGAGGAACAGGTAAGAGGCTGGCACAGAGGGAGGGAGACAGAGACTCAACATCTGGCTGCCTGGAGCACACACACCAGTCGGCTTCACCATGCGACAGCCTTGCAGCAATTCCTCCAGCACAGTGGCACAGCATCTCCAGGCCTGGCGTGCCGTGAATACAGGAATACCCTGTGCCACTATTAGCACTGGGCAAATACAAGGGCTAGCTGTTCTCTGAGCCCCCTCTCTCCCAAATTTCCCTCTTGGCAAGCAATGGAACACGAAGATGTTATTTTTCAGGGGAAATGAACAACACAGCTTATGACATTCCTAGATGGCGAGGAAGGACTTTTTTTAGAAATGACGACAACCCTACCTTAAGAGAAGCAAGCCTATCCCAGTGGAGAAGGTATTAATTAGTAGCTGATATGCAACATCAGTCATTCCCTTATTCCTCTACATAAAGTGAGTGCAATCCGCAGTGTAATAAACAGGCAGCAAGATTTAAGAAGCTTGAATTCTGAAAAGCACTTCATGAAAAATTTATCCCTTTCATTTTTAATTTCTATGTTCTGGGAAGCCACAGACATGCGAGCTCTTGCTGTCTTCCCCTTTCTGTTTTCAGTCATCCATCTCCTTGCCACCTTGTGTGTGTCTTAACTGAAGACTCCGACACCACACAATTACAAGAGCATAATATGTTACATAGGCAGGGAACTAAAATGCATTGTGGATATACAAGTCTGATGAACTAAAGCGAAAACAACGCTGGAGGACTGTTGGGAAAGCATCAAAGAATTTTCTCAACTCACATTTTCTCGTCACATGAATTTCAACATCTTCCATTTTTGCCAACGTTAGCAGTTGCAGATGCCATGGATTTTAGATGCAGTAGATGAGAACACCCAAATGGGGAAAGAGAGATGCTTTCTGGTGTTGTAGAATGGCCCAGTTTAACTTCAGCTAAAAGGCAAAATTACATTAAGTGTCAAGGTGAGCAGGAAGGCTGAGAAGATAGTAAGACTTGGATCTGGGCAGTTCATAGAAGCTTCTGTTTACCTCTTTGAGGGTTCATGAGGTGGAATGGCTGAACAAGTAATGTTTTTATATGCCCAAATATTTTGAACAGGTATTTTCCACCTCTGATTTACATGAATGGGAAATTTGCACAAATCAATTGCAAAATCAGCAAAACATGTACATATTTTCCAAAGTAGTACAACTTCCTCTATAGACTAAAGCATCTAATCAAATGATATAATAATAGTGCAATCACAAATTGTTTGTATGATATAATAACAGTGCATTTGAATATTGTATGATTTAAAATGTACATTTTTAAAAAATTGCTTGCTTGCTTTAAAACTTCTGAGCACTTGAGAAGAACTCATTATCCTGTTTGCATCCACATTCAGAGTTATGAATGGGGCTTATTTGTTCATTTTGCAAACACAAATGAAATTCCCATAGCGCTCTACTCTTGAGAAATACTTACTCTGAGTAAGCAGTAACTGGATTGCTTACAGCATGGATCACATGTTCAATGCTTTCCTTTAGAAAAATCATGGAAAAACTCTCAGTCTGTATGCACAGATCCTTGGACCAAAGCACATCCTGATTCTGAAGTATATTTCTTACTAACTGATGATACAAGTTATATCAATAGGCCACAAGCGCTTTTGATTCTGGAGATTCTGAGCACTTCCATCAGTGGAATTCCTGGGACAGTGTGGTTTGTCTAAAAGCAGAAAAGAGGAGATGGCAAAGGAACGCAGAATGCTTAATGAAGTGGCTTGTGGTCTCTTAAGGGAATGAACATTGCTCCGTTTCTTGCTCCAGAGTAATGAGTATTCTCTCATGCCCTGGAGCGCAGGACAGCTTACCTCCTGGAATCCCTGGGGTGTGTTTGAGTCTGCAGGGTGGTGGGGAGGGGTGTTTAACCAGGCCATTTAATTGCATGAGGCTTCAGAAATTTATCACCAAGCTGGCAGCTTGATTGTGCATTTTTTGAGGTCAAGAGCCAAACATTGGGTGCACGGGCTGCCATTCATGAGGCAGCAGTCTATCTTACAAGTTGTCATGAAAAAATGAGTTTATTTCCTTGATCTATCATTATTGCTGGTGCTCTCACTAAAACTCTCATTCAAAAGAAAAGAGAGAGTCCAAGCTGCCAGCTTGGCATATGTCCACACTGCCAAATGCACACAGGAACTGGTCTAATTCCTTTTTCCTTTCTGACTGTAGTTCTTGGAGCTTCATTTTAGGCCATTTTGGAGGGATCTCAGGTTGTTAGGGAATGTTTTTTCACATACTGCTAGAAGAAGGAACCATCTGAGAAGCTTCAGTGCCCACTTTTCAGATCCTGACCACTACTGTTAAAAATAACTCTTTGGATACAGCCATGAACCAGGTGCAGGGCCCCCAAGTTGCCTGGAGTGAGTCTGTGTGTGCATCCCATGGCACATTCATAGGTTCTTTTCAGAGGATGCAGAATCTCAGGCCCAGGACCAAATCTCTCCTTCCTAGGATCTCAGTTCGGCCCTTAGGACTTCCCCAGATAGTCACACCCTTTTCTGTAGTTCTACCCCTTTCTCCTGATTGCAAACAAACACATGTTGATCAAAGATGAATACAGGAGGTTGAAACCATGGGAATTCAGTGAAGCAGTTCACTGGCGCGGAATAATAATAGTGTACAAATAGATATACTCAGCATTCAGGTACAGGTCTGAATCCTTTTCTGGGTTAGGGGTTATTTAGATGTCAGTTGCCAAGCTTGGAGAGTAAAGTCTTTCAACAATTTAGGTTTATATTGATATATGTTTATAGAAACATGAAATGTCTTTATTTTTGTGCATCTGTCAGGGCCAGCCCAAAGCCACGAGCCAAATTTAACTATTTTAACTAGGGACTCCTAGAGTCAAAGCATTTTGAACTTGAGCCTGGTAGCAAGACACAAAATTATGAAACCAGATTCCTAGAATGAATACCTCATCTGAATCAGTGAAACAAAACTGCCCTGAAATGGAAGACATAGTCAGCCATGGAGCTTCTCATCTGAAGCCTTGGATTGCCCAACAACATCTCAGAAGAAGCCCTGGATCTCCCAACAGCAGCTTCCCTCTGTGTTGTGCAGAGTAGCTGAGAATGCATTATTGATCTCTACAAAGGATTAACACCAAGCTCTTCTGTGGATGGATCAGGAAGCTGGTTAGAAAACGACCATGTGTACTGCCTCAAGATGTAACCACATTTAGCAGCATGATCTTTCACAGCTGTGTGCTCAGCTAAGGAAACATGAAGCTGAACTATCAGCACAGCGCTCCCCACAGAAGCAGACAAGTTTCAGTTTGCTGAATCGTGCCTTTGCATAATAGCCCAAGAGACAATTCCAGTATATGTGCAGTTCATTCATGTTTTTCAGGACTGCACCAGTCAACCATCACATTGACTTTTTTGTTCTTTAGGGCTGAAGGATGTTCTCTTTTTTAGGGTGATATCATCATTATCATCATTATCATCGATTGTTCTTTCTTAGGCAAGCTCTATTGAACATTTCCAATTAAACAATCCAAAATGAAGTAACTGATGCTGTATTCCATCAAATGCACATAGTGAGGCTGGTTTTGTATGCCACCAGTCTGAGAGTGGTGAAATCTTATATTGTGTTTTGGCATTTATGACTGAGCATGGTGGGTGCTGCAGCTGAAAACCTTGAGACCATCAGCTTGGCGCAGCCTGTCCCAAATAATTGGAGAGCAACCCTTCCCTTCCCTTCCCTTCCCTTCCCTTCCCTTCCCTTCCCTTCCCTCAGATGTAAGTTGCACTGCAGGGCTCAGTGGGGATTACTTCCAGGGAAGTGGGTACAGGATTACAGCCTTCACATACCAGTCCATGTCTCCCAAACCCCAAATTGCTTACAACATATTCCATGAACCAGAAACACCCCCAAGGCAACATTGCCTTTTAAAAATGGCATACTTTTTATTTGACTATTGACATTGAATTGTGTAACTCCCAAATAAACTCTGTCAGGTGTTTTTATTTCAGTTTGACTTATTGCTAGACTACCTGTCAAAAGTCTTGTCTAACGGTATGCTTCTTTATTTTCTTTTTCTTATTTTAAAAAAGCTCTGTACATCTTTGTTACTAAGATCTGTCCTGTCCCAAGGGGTTAGATAGCTTGACATCTGCCCTAATCTGAATGGTATTTCTGACAAGCAAGCTGACACTTGGTTCCTTTGATCTCAGCCCCCAATACTTTACGAAATACTTTAAACTGTTTAGTACTTCCAAGTATCCACTTTCAAAAATGCATAGTTTTTGTGCTCCTCACCCAGTTTGAGGATGAAGCACCAATCTTGTTATGATCTGACAAAGTAATGAGCCTATGATAAAGGCTAAGCTGTTTTTCAGATCCACCCTCTGAATTCTCCCTGGAGAATATCATTTGCTAAACTACATCTATCATGACTGAAAAGCTCATGTTTCCTTAGTCTGGTGCCCTGGAGATCATTTGGACTGCAATTCCCATAATCCTTAGCCAGCAGTTCCAAAACCTCTTCCTCCAGAACCCTGAGGAGAAGCATTGCATTTATTGAACTTCTCCAGATTGTGCGGCTGTTTTCATGGTATTTATTTTTCTATCCATTTATTTATTATTTTAGTAGCTCCAGTTAGGAACTGCTTTCCTGTCAAGGTGGCCATGTTGGCTGGGATGGTGAGAATTGCAGTCCAACATCTGTAGAGCAGCATTCCAGAGAAGGCTGCATTACATTAATGATTCCTTAAATCAAGAGGTAGTGTCACTTTAATCCCAGTTCACATGTATAACTATGGTCAGTTACATCATCCATATACTATTCCTGTTACCTAATTCTGGATCTAAACAGCTTACATTTGGGGTTTAGCCTCAATGCCTTATTGCACAACTTTCCTGCTTGCCTTTTAAACTTTCCTTTAGTAACAAATTCCTTCATAGAAAATGTGAACAAATTGTATGGTCAGACTGCTAAGAAATTATCAGGCGGAGTGTCACTTCCACAATTTGTGCTGTTCACAGCAATATGGGCTGCCTTTTTTGGGCAGTTGAAAGCAGCGTAGTGGAAAAAGATTTGCAAGAATAAATGGATGAAATGGTCTGTTTTCTGATTAAGGAAGCAGGATTTGAAATGTCAGGAATTTTAGTGGCAGGGATTAAGACCAAAAGCGTTGGCCAATTACTCTTTATGAATCAATTGATGAATCAATTCATTAGTCAAAGATTTTTAAAATGGTCTCTCCTGTATGACTCATTAAAGCATTCTGTGCTAATAATACCTGTGTAAGCTTTTTTTGGTGTGTGTGAAGGACTGTTGGCTCATTGAAAAAATCATTTAAGGAGGTGGAGCCAATAATAAGTGAAGTTGTCAATGGATGTATACAGAGCCACCCCTTCCATGTGACATGAGTTTGCTGCCCGCCTCAATTTTGTCCTTCCTTTTGTGAGGGGCTTCCAGAAACAGATGCTTGAAATAAAACCAACTAAAAATTTAACCAAACCTTATTGGGATTCCTCACTGTAGGAATCCAAGGGAAATCATTTTCCCACCTACTTTGTGAAAATGTAATTCCAAAAGTAATTCCACTATTTTTGTGGAACTAAAGTGTTGATACAGTCATTGGCAATATTTTTAACACTAATCTCTAGACCATTGGGAAATAGGTATTTTTAGAAGCAAATCCCAAGATATTGGCAGGTTCTAGCCTGACATCCTGTATGGAATGGGCGAGTGTTCAAAAATGAAATGAAATAGAAAAGCCAGAACCTGGTACAAAGTTATCAGCCCTAATATTAGCACTGATGTACGCTAACCTCAGGATGGATGAGAATGTCATTCACTTTGAGAAGAGCTTGCTAAAGCTAACAAGCCTCTTCATAAACAGGATGGGAAAAAGTGTTGTTTGTAATGTAAGTTTGTAATGTAAGTTTGTTTGTAATGTAAGGCATGTGAGAGAAAGGAAAACTGGCTCATTATCCACCCAGAGGTCTTTATGTGCTCAGCTCTTAAAAGCCTGGGTTTGCACCCCTATGTGCTTGAACATCTGTATTGCACTGGATACTTCTCCCCATCAGATCCATCATCCTTGGCAGGGAGGTGCAATAGGATCCTCCATGTGTTGGCGCCCCGTTGCCACAGCAGCCAATTGAATTTGGCTGCTGCAGGTGGGCAAGAGAGTCAGTGAGTTCATGGTTGAATAAGACCTTCTCAAAAATCAGAAATTATATTCATGAATGGGACGGGGGGAAAAACATGAGATTAAAACATTTTGGATGTAGGAGAAAGTGAACAAGGTTCTGCCTATCTTTAAATTTGTGAGCAAGCTATTTTTCTAACTCGGTTGCTCATTTGCAAGGTGAGAGCATTACTACAGTATAATAAGCACAGAATTGGGACTTCTAAAAAAGTAGATATAAAATTCTATAATTACTGAGCTAAGAAATCATTCATTATCTCCCAGCTCTATTACTTTGCCTCGACGAGGACAAAGTGCCACATTACTGCATTCCCATGAGTGCAAGGGCTACTGCTAATTCACATTTTAGTAACTGAAAAGTGGTGTGCTGCGGATCGTTACAGACCTGCTCTTGGCATTTGCCCCTTCCAGCATTCAGAGATGATCAATTCCCTTTGCACTGGCAGCTTATAAATAAACAAACAAACATAGGATGAGTCGTGAATGCCTTTAAGACTGAGCCTTTAGAAAATACAGAGCTTAATACAACGAGTATGCATGCTGGTGCATGTGCGTAAATATCTAACGTTTGTGAGTGAAGGGAAATTTCCTGGTGAAAAGGAGTCTGCTAAGCTAAGGAATCTGCTCCAGGTGCTTTGCCACCTTTGGCAGTATAGAATGCTACCCTCAGATCTCCGACCCACAGAAGGTAAGGAGCTGAAAAGAGGGCTAGGTCATTCATGATCTAGTCATTTCCTGGTTAAGCAACTTCAATGCGTTCTTTGTGGGGCTGAAGATGGTCCAAAATGGGGCAACCAGGATTTTGACTGAGAGCAGCAGATTGGTTCATATTCTGTGATCTATCTGCAAGCCAGTTTGGTATGAGGCTTGGTTCAGGATCTTGGCCCGTAAAGATATAAATGGCTTAGGACAAGAACTCAAGAATCACTTTCCCCCATATGAATCTGCAGGCATTCAATGTTTCTGGTCACTAAGGACATCTGCTGGAGTTATGATACACAGAAAAGTAACTTGTGAGGTACAGATGCAAAGATCTCGCCATAGGTACGTAAAAAGTGTGCCTTTATTCTAATTTATGTGCCCCATTCAGTTCCTTAGCAGAGAGCTGCACAAATAAGGAAGGATAAGGGTAGACAGCTGCCTGCTCCATTTACATTGACAGGAGTTCTGGATGAGTGTGAATGAATATTAAATGCTTGGGTGACTGATACTCTTCAAAGAGAATGAAAATATCTAGCAAAACCTACAAGTCTCAGGCCATTGGCGTCAGTTGCGTGAAGACTGAGCAAAGGACAGCATTTTCTTGACTGCCAAACCTAGGCAGTGGAAAACACTCTTCGATTTACAGAAATGCCTCTTACTATCAAAATCCCTTTTGGGTTCCTGTTTTCAAGTGCTGTGACATTCCTCTATGTCTAAAAGAAGTTCTCGTCACATTGGCCTTACTGATTGCATGAGGGCATTCCATGACTAGTTCCTGTTGAATTTCCCTTTATGGAAATGGACAGTTTCATTTCTGATGAAATATAAGCTGTCAGCTGATATTGTCCAACATAGATCTACTAAACCATGTTCATTTGGTTTAATCTTGAATTCTTAAGTTCGTCTGGATCCTTCAGAATGCCTCCTTTGGGGACAAGAGCACTGTCTAATTAATTGTTGTGATTAATCAGTTAGATGGTTGACAATGGATTTAAAAGCGTGATTTTAACTGGAATTAGGCCAGAAGTACTGATCCAAGACATTTTTCTGACTCGGGCAGGGCCCCAGTGCTCCACCGAATCCCCATGACAACCAACATTTTAAACAGTCTTTCCACATCAGTCAGATGCTAGTTCCTGCCGCCTCCACCCATTTTCTGTTGTGGTACCTTCTGAAGCAAGTTGTCCTCTCCTGCTGTATGACAGGACCAGCCCTGAATCCCGGCAGTGAAAGAGGGATGACGACACAACTTTGTATTATCACAGGATACATTTTGTGATGCCAACCCTGAGCTTTTCTGGAGAATTTTCAGTTTTGTCTCAGCAATGTATAGGCTAAAGAATCACTATTTTTGTTTAGTGATGCCCAAACAGTGGCTGTCAAGACCTGGAAAGAAAATAAAAGATTATGTAGTTATGTCCCCTTTCTGCAAGGCTATCTTGCCTACATGCCAACTGATGAGTACATGTGAACACTTTAACTGGATATGTATCACACCCAAGTGAAACTGTGCCTTAATTGCAGAGGGATACTCCATCCCAAATGCTGCAGATAAGAATGTCTATGCGGTACATCAGATGCAATTGCATATTAGGACTTGCTGGTCTTCAGTCATCAGTCTTGGAATTGGTGATAATTTGAATCTGGATTTTCTTTGTATTATTGGTATTGTGTTTATTTATTTTATGTAAGCCGTCCCAAGGCTATGCGATGGGACGGCATACAAAAATTCTAAATAAATAAATAAATTTCCCTTGCAGGCACCACAAATTCACAACTGGAAAAAAAGATGATCAGTGAGCTCTTAATTACCTTCTATGGCACATCATTCCCTTTTTACCTGTACAATGGTTAGCATTCTATAAAGGCTTCCAGGTGACCTTCCGTCTCCTATAAGGTGGCTCTTTGCTGAGAGCTATGGGCTTCCTTGACAGACATGTTCCATGCTGCTTTCTTCCTTGGCTATTTGCTTTGCTGATTTCCTGTTTGCTGGTCTTTTGGCACTCCAGACCTCCAAGATACACAAGTGAAGGAGTTTTCTTCTGCCACTAATTCAGTCCACTCACCTTCAGCTGTTACTCCTTAATATTCACTGATTCAAATACCAGTGAAATGTTCCAGTACTTTGCAGAGGTAACTTAAGGACTGCAGGTTTTGTTATACCTAAATTAATGCCACAGGTGATCTACAGTCTTCTCTGGCATCACTGACAGCATATATTAGGTTTCCTATTATTCTTTTCATTTAAATAACACTAAACCAATTGTTTTCAAAAAGAGATGCCTGTGGGCCTTCTTGTAAAGATCCATGCAAAGTTTAATCATCTTATCCCAGAGCAGAGTGATCCCAGTCTGAATGGCCTGGGTACATTTACACAAGGGTAAATAAAGATATCAGGCCTGGCTTCAGGCCATGCAATTAGACTAATATGAAGTTTGGCCTTAAGATATGTCTCATTATGCAGACAGAGTACCTGGTCAGTAAAGCACATTTTCCCTTGATCTCCCCCTTTCTTGTTTTCATATAGATTGGATGTTCACGGAATCAGCAAAACAGCACAGAGAAGCCATAGCTTTCTACCAGTTCAATCAATGTGGGTAGACCTCGGCTTGTTCAGCTCTTGGATTTAAACTCTGTCCCAACTTGTTGTAAAACGTTCTAGATGCCTGGCTGTTGATACCTAAACAGTCTTTTTTTCTAAATGATGTGCAATGATCATATTTGCACAGATACGACTGACATCTGGAATGGTGCTATGTGGGTAATAAATGTTTGGCAAGGAGGAATACAGCAGAATCAGGGCAGTGAAAAATGTGCCACAGGCAATCCAGAGCAGCAAAGAAGAACAACAAAATAAGTTGTTCTTCTTTGTAAGTACAGGTTAGGGGACAAATGACTGGAGTAATATTCTCCTAACCTGTCATAAGTTAGGGGACAAGTGGCTGGAGAGCAGCACTTGTGAAAGGGACCTCAGGATGCTGGTTGACTGCAGGATAAACATGAATTAGCAGTGTGATGTGGTGGTCAAGAGGGCGAACGCCACCCTTGGTTGCATAGACAGAAGTGCGGCTTCTAGATTGAGAGAGGTGTTACTACCACTCTATACGACTCTGGTGTGCCCACAACTGGAGTATTGTGGGCTCCACATTACAGGAAGGATATAGCCAGATTAGAGTCAGAACAGTGTAGGGCCACAGGGATGGTGGCCAGACTGCAGGGAAAACTGTATGAGGTGAGAAGGAGGGAACTGGGTCTTTTCAACCTGGAAAAGAGGAGACTGAGGAGATCTGTTGGTGACATATAGGTATGTAACGGGGTGTCACATGGAGGTGGGTAGAGACCTGTTCTCCCCTGCAGAGGAAGGCAGGACGGAGCCAAGCTCAAGGAACCAAGGTTCAATTTGGATGCCAGGACGTACTTCCTGACAGTTAGGACCCCGAGGGTATAGAATGGGTTTCCACGGGCCGTGGTTGAAACCCCATTGGTGAGGGTGTTCAAGGGTAGGCTAGACATGCACATGGTAGGCATGTCATGAGAGGAGCCGGCTGTAACTGGGGGTCAGACTAGATGGCCCAGGAGGCCCCTTCTGACTTCTGTGTTCCTATGTTTCTAACATTTTTCTTCTGTGCTGACTTCAGATCTGGTCTCAGCACCTTTACACAGCCTACTAAATCTGCTCACTCAGCATAGCAAATGTCCATGTTTAAGAAGGGAAACCTTAACAGAGATGGATAGGTATTGTCCAGGGACCAACTTAGGGCCCACACCCCAGCCGGGCCCACTGGCAAGTCTTCCTCAGACCAGCTCCTCTTCACCATTGCAGCTGTTCACCCAATTGCCATTCTCTGTGACTGGGCAAATGGTGGTGGTGGGAAGGAAGAGCAGGAAATGCTGCCATCCACTTGTTTCCTGCTTTCTGCCACTCAAGCAAACCAACTAGGAGCAATGCTGGCAAAGTGGAGAAGGAACAATCAGCCCCATGGAGACTGTTCAGCACAACTGCTCCCCAGCCCTGGAGCAAGCACTGATTCACATGACCTGTCGCTTATGATTGTTTAAAAAACTTCTGATCCCTCAGGTACTCCCTGCTTATAACTTCTGTCACAGGAATCTGTCTCAGTCAACCGAGAGAAACGCCAGCTTCCAAACTGTTAGCCCAAAATCTGCCAGTATATATTGCCGACAGCAGAGAGACTGCTAACCATTTGCTGCATCTATGGCTAAACTTTTCTCACCAGAATACAAACTGACAACTCCAACTCAGACTTCAGAGATTAAATCTGAATTACAAAAGCCTGCCAGTGAGAAAAACCCACAGTGTATTGGAGGGTCAACAGAGTTTCTTTTCTTGCACGGACCCAATTACTAGTATATGTTGGTCAAGCTCAAGGAGCTAAATGCTGTGAAGAAAGACTTGCTGCAGGAAGGGGTAGAGGCCACAGTTCTTCTTTGCTAAATCTGCAGTCATACAGTATATCGATTGTTGGAAGCGTCTTCTGCACCAGCTGGCTTCACTCTGAATAATAACAGCTAAAATGACTGAGGTGACTTGGACAGTTGACTGCATGCCAAGGGTCACGCAACTGAAGATCTTCAAAGATATAGTGAGATAAATTTGTTCCCAAGCGTTCGTTTGGTTGGCAGGACCTCTCCTGATGACCCCTGAGTCACAAATGTGAGTTTATAAGGCGTTTCATAGTGCAGTTCTTAGTCAAAGAGTCTCCAGTTCCTACATAAGATTGTTCCAATTTGAATGCAAAAAGCTCTGATTTTGGTGGAATGTGAGTTCTACAGAATCACATGTTGTCATAAGAAACACTTTGCAAAACTAATTAGGCCCTTGCCTACCTCATTTATTTATTTAATAATATTTATTTAATTGTTTTAATGCCACACTTCATCTGAAAATATTCCAAGGTGATTTCAAAACATCCCTTTCAATGCAATTGTCTTCAGATCTTCCCCTTCCTCTTCCTCTTTGGGAGTACCTGAATAATCTCTAAACACAATAGGAATGGTCAACTATCTGAGAGCTTGAAGTGGGCATTGAATATCTATTATGGTGATGAGGCATAGAATAGGAAGATCTCAGCTGGATATACAAATCCCAGGATGATTTACATGTTGACATGTAGGGGGACAAAATCTATTATTTCCTTGCCATCTGTACACATCTCTTATGGAAATTGTTACAACTCAATAAATGGGGATCTGTACAATGCCACTTATAAAGCTAAAGGTTTCCCCTGGACGTTACGTCCAGTCATGCCTGACTCTAGGGGGCGGTGCTCATCTCCGTTTCCTAGCCAGCGTTTGTCTGCAGACAGTCTCCATGGTCATGTGGCCGGCATGACTAAACACCAAAGTGCACGGAACACTGTTACCTTCCCACCAAAGTGGCACCTATTTCTCTACTTGCATTTGCATGCTTTCGAACTGCAAGGTTGGCAGGAGCTGGGACGGAGCAACGGGAACTCACCCCATTGTGCAGATTCGAACCGGCGACCTTTCAATCAACCAGCCCAGTGGCTCAGCGGTTTAACCCACTGCACCACCGCAACGTCACTTTTCAAGGAAGGACTTCGTGTTCAAAGATTTTCCTTGTTTGTTAGATAGGAATAACCTATTACCTTCTCAGTAGCACACAATAACCAACACTGTCTTTTGCTGCTACAAATTCATGACAAGAGAAGCCTTTGTTCTTTTATGGAATGATGCTGAATTGTGGACCGATCTGCTGACTTTTAGTTTCAGAAATGTCATTATTATTATTCTCATTTAGGCCATTTCCAAATGCTAATTATATCAATGTTTAAATATACATTTTTTACAAAACAAGGTGTAAAGACAAAGGTATCAAAATATTATATGTACTGTCACAGAGACCCTGCTGGAAGCTCCAAGTAGTTTGCCTGCAGCCTCCGGCAGTCTCTCACCCAGCCACTGACGGACTGGATGCATGCACAGCGTTAACGATAGAGCATCATCACATTCCCTCAGGCCATAGGCCAGGATCAGGAAATGATGCTGACGGCTCCAGCTGAAGCCCTCGCTGGCACTGCCATGCACTAGAGATAAGACACATGGTAGTGTGCATTGAATTCTGCTGGGAATGGATGAGATAGTTACTCCTGGTCACTCCCCAAGGGACTCCTCGGATGAGGATAGTGAAGAAGGGGAGATATGGGGGGAATGGAGGGGTCAGAGGAGGATGGGACTGTTTCAAGGCCACCACCTCAAGATCCTCAGACAAGGACTAAGCTGGGCTTGGAAGAGAAGTGACAAAGGAGAGGTGGAAAATGAGCCCATGACTTTTCCTCCAAGGAGCCCATAATGGTGTACATGAGTCTCTTCTTCATCATCTTTATCCTCCCAACAATTCAGTGGGGTCAGTTAGGCTGAAAGTCAGTGTCTGGCTCAGAGTCACCCAGACCATAAGTAGTGCCAAGAGGAATCTGGCAGGGCAAGGCCAGAGCCAAGGGACAACCTGAAGTCTACTTGGACTTCAGTTCCCAATACTGGTACCTGAAAATCTGCAGCTTTGGGCCAGTAAGATACTGGCTGCATGTCAACTCTCTGTAGGTCTCTCTCTTAGCACAATCTCTTCCAGTGGGCTGACACATCCCCATGGCGGAAGAAAGCAGGAAGTTTTCTACCATTTCTGGAATAAAGGGGATCAAAAATGTATAGAGGACATTGGTCTTATTCATTAGTCAAATGGGCCCATCATGGTTTGTCAAACAAGAAGTCATTAGCTACACTGCTTTTTGCCACTCCTGATGCTGACATTTAAAAATAGCTCTTTAATTTACGTGTTCCAGACATGGCAGGTCCAGGTACCCTACAACACAGAGAATGAGAAAGTGGTCTGTGATTTTACATCATGGTTCTTTCCTATAACTTTCACCCCATGACTTTAAGCATATGCTCTTTTTGAAAATAGTCATTAACCTTTCACATGATGAATAACTAGCTTTATCACTCTGGCAAAAGGAAATCCCACTCTGGGTTTGGAAAAGACGACCCATTGGGAAACACACAAATGGTAAACTATACCAAAGGACACAAAAAGGCCCATAAAGCATCAGTAGGGTTATAAAGGTCTATGGATTTTAATTGCTGTGTGCCATTGGGCCTTTACAAAGCAATCAAGCAGGCAATCTCCGAAGACAGCCCTGCCATAATACATTTAACAATAGAGTTCTCACCCCATCAGCAGAGTAGGGTTTACGAAGGTCCCAATAGCAATTAATGACCTTGTACGTGGAGAGAAAAAGGCAAAATTACTTAAATTGGCTGCCCTTTTTTCAGTGCACAATGTAAATGAAAGATGCATAAATTCAAGGGAAAATGGAAAGAACGTAAAAGTTCAGATCATGGAGAAAAAGGATGTTTGCGTTGATGTGCTTTTTGTGAATGCCCTAACTGTGTGCACTGCAAATGGTCCAACTGCCGTCCTCCTCTGCTAGCAGGAAAAGAAATGGAACATGGTGCTTAGTTGTCTAAGTGCTTTACCAGCATCTGTGGGAGGAGGAAAGGAGGCCTTCGCTGCTGCATCGCAATAATGCGATAGTTCAGGCTGAGAACTTCATTCAGCTTGATTGCCAGCCTGAGCATTCCATCTTAATGATGTTGAGGTCGATTTGAAGCAGCAAACATAATCAGCAAGAGCAGAAGTATAGTTAAGTGGACAATCTTGTTAATTCTGTTGAATCATAGTGAGAAAGTTGGTCTTGCTTATATGAGCTTTCCTTCTGATTGCAACGACATGCAGAATTGTGCTGATACGTTACGCAGGGACATAAGCGGAACACAAAACCTCACAGAGCCCTAGATACTGGAGGGAGGGAGGCCCATAAAACAGTAATGAGCACCTGGAGGTATCCCCAGCACTCCGAGGAGGAGCAGGAGATGTAATTAAAGCAGGACAATAGCTGAAGTTAGGACATTTCAAATGAAAGTGTAAGATCTTGGGATGGTGTTCCTTTCTACTAGTTAAACTTGCTTCAGTGCTCCAAGTGACAAGTTAATTTTGCACATGTCTTCATGTTCCCTTTGCTGGCCAAATACACCCAAGGCAGCAGTTTTCAAACTGTGTTCAAGCAATTCTGGATGACATCAGGATGTCAGCTTCTGGGGCGGGCAGGCCCAGAGGCAGAGGACCTGGATGAAGCAGGCAAGTCTGTGCAGTTCCCGTGTTGTTCAGATGGCGAATCAAGCCTGAAGTGCAAGCAGTATATAGCGAGCCAGGCCTTCGTTGTTTCCCTAGGCCACTTGGTGCAGCCACAGGAGCCTCTTTGGCCCATCTGAGAGTGGCGCAGGACCACAGGAACCAATTCCACCTGCGAGCTCCCCAGTGATTCAGGGGCTACATCTCTTGGGCTCTGCTGTTGGAGTTCCTGGTTTTCAGCAGACACATTCCTGTGGAAAACCATCCCTTTCCACTTGCTCTAAGAGAGTCACCACTGTCAGCATCAGCAACAGAAGCAGCACTGAAAAGGTCCTACAGCCCTCTGACAACTGCCCCAAAAGCATCTCCTAGAAGATGCTCTGTCTTTCACCTCTCAGGGGTCAAGCCCTCCCCGTATTAGTTCCTACAGTGCCCTCCTGGAAACCATGGTCAGCATCCTTGAGAAAGGATTCTCCACCAGGGAGAATTCTGCGTCCAAGAATTGGAGCAGCACAATTGTCTTTTCATGCACCCATTTAAATTCTCAAGATATTGCTAGCCCGGAGCTCAAGTCATCCTTCCCTATAGATAAGCATGTTTGAGTTGCTGCTGTTGTTGTTGTCGTTTCCACAAAGGCTGTGCATCCCCTGGATTTGAACCTCTTGCTCAGGCTGTTCTCTCAATGCAAACTGAAGATTGAGTTGAGGGACAATAGAAGACATGGGACTGGAACAATAGCAGATCAGATACAGAGATCAGGCACAGTGGATTTTGCCCTCCGGAAAAGCGAGGCCACTGTAGGATGAGCTTGCTTGCTGCCTGTACTCAAGGAAAGGGTCCTTTGTTCATGGCGAGTGAGCGGACTGAAGCTGAAGGTATGGTCCAGCACTAGGCCCTTGTGACCTACAGGGAGCAGGGCGTGGGCTACAAAGTTCCTGCTGGGTCTTCCTGACTACAGCGAATGTTTGGATGCATCAGACTATTCTCCCTTCCTGGAGCTAGCAGGGTGTGTTGGCTTTCCCTTCAATGCATGTTGCAGTATTCACACATGTTGCTTTAGAGAAGTGCAAAGTTAAAGATGCAAGTCCCGAGGAATATCCTCATTATATTGGCCTCGTGTGACTGGAATGTGGCTGAAGAAGTTCCGTGCCACTAGCCATGCTTCCTGGGGATGATAGCAGTTGCAGTCCAAGAAATGCGTCGAGCGCCTGGTTGGAAAGGGTGTGGTTTTTAAGGATACGGAACATCCTCCTGGGCCACATACGACTCTTTCAGCTGGGATGGGATCATCCGAAGTGAGTAGGAGACATGCAGGAGGGTGGCTTCCCTTACCCCCCCCCCACTCCCATTTGAGAAAACTATTTCCCACAGCAGCTCACAGAATGGTCTAACCAGTGAGGTCTGAAACTTTCCTCCTTCCCGTAGATCCCATAATTAAAGTACCTTGAGGAAGCTAGTTTAGATCTCCTGTTCAAATCACTTGTAAACCACGAAGCTCACTGAAAGGAGGCCTTCAGTCAGCTGCTCCCTCCCTGGCCTACTTCACAGCATCATTGTGAGAACAATGTAGAAAAGTGCCATACCCTTAACAGTGACATGGATAGAAACAACAAATATAAAATGAGAACACGGTTTGCTTTCTCAGTGTAATGATTACAACTAAATGAATGAATGGGTGTGTCACTGGTAGTTTGACTTTTTGACCCAGTTCTCAGATCAGAGTTTGATGATAGCTGAATCTGTAAAGATGTACTTAGATGCAGCAAAAGGAGATAAGAAAATAAGTGTTTTGTGTGTGGTACATTGTACCATCTTGGCCATGTGCATCTCCTTACATCAAAAACTTTCCAATAAATAATGAGAGGTTGACTTAGATGGGAAAAAAGCCCTTGTATTTTACATGCAAAATTCCTTGTATGAAGTTCCCTTGCTTTGCACAAGTTCACTGTGTCTCCCCAGGCAACTAATGTCTTTTACACACACACACCTCCTTTTTACGTACTCTGATACTTCCCTGTTATGGTCCTCTGTATCTTCAGGCTGTGATTTCTTTCCCTAACAATTTTTGTTCCACAAGCTTTTAGATTTCGACTTTAAGCCAAGAACTTCTAACTGCAGGTCCGAATAATACACTTATCTCAGATCCCAGTTTCATACCCTAGGCTGTTTATTGATGGATTTACCAACTTTCAAAATAGTAATAGCATATTTGCTGAACCCAGGAGTAATCTAGGAGGCCTGAAGAAATAATGTTCTCTCTCTCTCTCTCTCTCTCTCTCTCTCTCTCTCTCTCTCTCTCTCACACACACACACACACACACACACACACATCGCTCATGAATGTAAAGTTACTCAACTTGACTCAGTTCAGGTTTGGGAGGGCATTCTAGCCACTGGAAGCTGGCAGTGTACAAGTTAATTTAGAAATATGTAACACAGAGATCTGGCACATGAGATTTAGCTAAACTAATCTGAAAAACAGTAATAGGAAATTTCTGTACATTTACGAATATCAATTAATTTCCTATCTTATTAAAATCATTATGTATTTTGAGTTATGGAATTCAAAGGGCTGCAGTTAGATATGTCCCATTGCTTTCATTAGGTATGACTAAATATTAACCTTTTCTGAATTAGAACAGGAAAAATGGCAAATTAATGCTTATCAGTGGTCATATCTACTGTCGGATTTAAACATTTAAATGTCTTGTTTTCAGCTTCGGATTTAAGACAAAAAGGAGCAGAATCATGGCCTTAGTAAAGAGAGTTTTCAGGGTGATGCTTATTACATTTAATACACCAAACATCCTGTGATCAGGCTACTTGGGCAAGTGTCTCCTCTCATTTAAATGGACTTATCTTTGAAGATAAGTCCAACCATCTTCAATATTCCAAGGTCAAGACATTTTGCAGTGCAGGTAGTAGCAGGACACAAGGACTTTTCTCTGGCAAAACCCCTAAGTGGGACTCCATACCTCCAAGAATGTAGACCAGGATGGAGACAGGTGGCTCCCCAAGGTGTTGTTGGATGTTCACACCCATCTCTACCATTCCGCATGGCCAACCATAATCGGAGACGATGGAAGCTGAATCTCAACAATTGGAGGGCCACACGGTCCCTGCTCCTGACTAATCCTTTCCTTCACTGGTGTTCCACCAGCATTTGTAAACTAAATAATACTAAAACCCAAAGGGCTTATCCCATGAAGCTGATTGGTGGGAGCATCAGGACAGATAGACGGAAGTACTTCTTCACCCTGCCCAACTTGCCTGCTCAAGATTTAGTGATGTCCAAGGAGTAAGATGGTTTTGAAGGGGCACTGTACAAATCCGTGGAGATCAAGGGCTATCCATTGTTACTAGTTCTGAACACTACCTGCTACCTTCAGTGCTGGAGGGCATGTGCCATTGTGGTGGAAGAATATGGCTAGGATGTGGCTGTTGCTTTCATGTTCATCATATGTATTTGCTGTGGTTTGCCAGCTGTCAACAGAATGCTGCACTAGATGATCCTGTAGGGCTCTTCTTATGTTCTTCGTATGTTCTTATATAGATTTCCACCTGGTGGCAGTGGGAAAAGCCACAGGAAGAGAAGAGCAAAGAGGGCTGTTGGTGTACTGTTTCATTTGTTCTCCTTTCCACTCACCAAGGACGGTATTGCCTGTCCGTGACGCAGCAGCACTAGCTTCCCAAAGTGCTGCTTGCCCATCTCCTACATGGAAAATATTGGCAGCAGAGTGATCGTGGCCAATATGAATTTTCTCCTATTCCTGTAATGGTCTGGCACTAAGAGAAGCACCTGGCTAGCCTGGGTGGATAAGTGGCCATTTGTTTCCATCCCTGACACCTGTGGAGCTCACCAGGAAGGCGTTGCTGCTCTGGGGAGCCCTGGAGGACACCAACCTGCCGTCTTCAGTCCTGCTCCCAGCTGTGTCCACACATGCACCAGTGTGCCATCTTTCCCCCCATACTGTTGCTTGCTTGTTTTAATCAGGGACTGATTGTCAAAAACACTTTCCTGCTCTTGTATCTCATACATATACCAGGTTTCCTTTTCATTCCCTTTGGCTGGTGTTACAGAACACTTGGTCAATGCTTCAGATTCCATTCATGAGAGATATTGGCTGCTTCCACCCTACTGGCCAATCAGACACTTACGATAGGTCTGCTGGGGCCAGCCTACAGATACCTTAAACTCACTTGCTCACAGCTCTGTAGCATTAGAATATAGTTACAGAGTTATTTGCACTGGTGAATAGGACAAAACTCTAAATGAAATGCAATACATCATGTTGACATAACAAATGTGGACATTAATTAAAGAGAAGCAGAATCCAGCAGAGAAGTTTGCCCTCCATCTGCTTGACCTCAGGTAATAACCGTACTCCTTTAACCAGAACTGACAGATTTTCTTGTATTTCTTTGGACTCACTAAAGTTGCCCCACTTGGTATAAATAACTGTATGTGGCAGACAACAGGAGAGTTATAATTATGTAATCTCCTATTTTGCTTTGTCTTTTAAAAAATGCATGTCTTTCCCCCTGCATCATTTAGCCTGCCACATTCTCCAGGCACAGTCCATCTTCGCTACACACAGCAAGAGAACTCTGTGAATGAGAGGAGGTCCCCATAGGCTCTTACGTGCCCATTTCTGCCCCGCTCCCCCACTGGCTCTTAATCTGGTCCAAGTTGTCCTGAGGGACTGCCAGGTATCTGACTGTTTGCTTTACAAGGAGGCCCGTCCATGCCCTCCACCATCCTCTATCCAGAAGGTCCACTCCGCAGTGTGGAATGAACCAGTTCTCCAAGGACTTTGAGACATAGGCAGGTCTGTGAGATGTGTTGTGTCTTGTCCACAGGATGTATCAGGCCAGCCTTTGCCTACCTGGTGTTCTCCAGATGTTGCTTTGGACAACCAGTCCCATAAGGTCCAACTAGCATGTTCAATAGTCGGGGGTTATGGTGCTGTATCTAGAAACATCTGGAAGATACCAGGTTGAGTAAAGCTGGTCCAAGCTATAACCTGCAGCTCTAACCACAAAAGTTGAAAAGCATCCCTTTTTTAAAATCAGTGTAGTTTTTTTTCTTAAACTAACTTTTGGTTATTTGATTGATTGACTGATTAATTGATTGATGTATTGGCTTTCTAGCAAAATTACGGCACTCAGAATGACCTGTTTCTTGTTACTGTTTGAGCATCACTGCAGACAGATACTGAAGAAATACACTCATTTATTCCCAGCCCAAAGCTGACAAACTTCATCAAAATCTTACAAAATAAGTTATCCCTTTCAGGAAAAAAAGAATATTCATGTACCCCAGTTGTTTTCACTTGCACACAAAGAGGGTCAATTTGTCCCTTTTGAAAGATCTTTATGTGGGACAAAGTGTATAGCAAAGAATCCCAAGTGAGATTTTCTGTGTGAGATGGACTTAGAAGGTTGCTGTAGAGGCCCTTTGTAAGCTGGTCAAATTACATTCCAGTATTATAAGGTGAAACTAGGGAGGAAGAAAGTGCTGTGGTTTACACTGATAAAATGGCTCAATTGAGAGAGCCAGTGTGGCGTAGTGGTTAAGAGCATGGGACTGGGACTCAGGCAATCTGGGTTCTAGTCCCCGCTCAGCCATGGAGCCAACTGGGTGACTTTGGGCCAGTCACAGACTCTCAGCCCAACCTGCCTCACAGGGCTGTTGTTGTGGGGATAAGATGGAGGAGGAAAATGATGTAAGCTGCCTTGAGCACTTTGTAGGAAAAGGTAGGGCATAAATTGAAAAATAAAAATTGAAAAAATAAATAAATCGACCAGTGGGAGACTTATAAGGAGAGGTGGGTTTGGGGAGAAGAGGGGATGTGCCACTTGTCAGATAAAAAGGAACAGAAGTAGTTATTTGGAGGAGTTGAGTGAGTGCCCATCGGTGTTTGACCAATATGGTCTACCTTATTTTCCTCCATAGAAGGGTTTACATGGAGTCACATTTCCTCATTTGTACAGCATCTTTTCAGAACCAATTGGTGATCTAAGATAAGGGAGAAAGTGTAGCATGTGGCATATAAAACACTTCTTAAAGTTATTTTGAGGTTTCCACAGAGAGCTTTCAAGAAATAACCTAAGTTTATGGCGCATATTATCACTGGTTCCTTTTGCTCCCTTTTATCCTGTGAAGATTTCCTTTAAAAATATTCATTCAGAAGTGCTTCCTCCTCTCTCCACCGTTACTTCTTCACAGTTAATTCAATCCTAGTTGTTTTCTGAGAAGTTGCTCACTACCTTTTCACTCGCTGCTTCCGGGGAACAGGGAACCTGGCCTGGTGGAGTCAGCACACACTAATCAGCCTTTTCCCCTTGGGCACTGGGAAGCAGGCGCCGAATGGTTTGGTTTGCTCATCTGGGGTCTATATAACCTGAGTTGGCTCTCATGAGCAGAGAGGTGGAGTCCTACAATAACTCACTGGAAGAGGGCCAGGAAAAATGATCTCCCAAGGACTCGCAAACTATGCATATGGGCTTGATAAAGGTCATATGCAGAAGCGTGTTTGGACTGGGCTTCTGCAGGTAGGTACATAGCTGTTCATTCTTGTTATTACATGTATTTGGCAACACAGGTGTGAATTCTGTTACTGGGGTTGGTGATTTGGGGATCTTGCTTTAGAATCCCCACGAGTGTTTCTAAACCATTCTGATGAATTATGTGAGCCTCCTTGGGCACAGGTGTATTTTGGAGTTTTGTGTTCTTGTTTTTTTTCCCCCCACAATAAAAGAACACCTGAACAGCTGCTAATGCAGCAGAGTAAGATTAACAACATAAAACAATACCTATCAGAAGTACAGCACGGGCTTTTTCCAAAACCATGGAATTAGTGAAAAATAGGATGTGCTTTCTGTCTCTACTTGCTAGATGTCCACGTCGCACTGCTCATGTGGTCAGTGGAGAAAAGCACAAAGCTGCAACCCAGCTTGCGAGGGGGACCATTACATGGCTGCCACTTGCCTTGGCTGGTTATCCCAATAGATGCAGGGAGAAATAAATTGGTCACGTTTACTTCTGTTCAGTTTCTCATTTTTCTCAAAGTTTCTTCCATACTGTTTCTGTATCACTTTTATATGTTTTTCAGTCCATAAGAAAATTCTGACATATTTTCATGTGCAGTTATCCTAACAATTGCATTCTTATATGTGTGTTTCTAAAACTGCACACTTTTCCAAGTAGACATTTTTTGTAAGTGAATGCCCCCTAATATATTGGGGGGATTGTGCACATTTTCCCTAACTATGCTTTTTTTAGCACACTTTTCCTTTATTTTATTTATTTCATTTACTGCTTTTTCATTTTCCCATTAGCTGAAAGGATCGAAGATTCTTGGTTGTTTATACACCAGGCAGAGGAAAAAATAATAGCAGTCCATGCACACATTAAAATAAGTGCTAGTAGAGTGCAACCAATGTTTATAATAGCTTTATTCAACCCAAGAATAAGACAGAGATAATATGCAAGGTTATATGTGAATGAGCTTCATATTAAAAAAAACAGAATCCTGTTGAACCTTACACATAAGCAAATGAGCCATTAGCATTTCTTATTACTCTATAGGCATGTACAAAGAATTTGTGCAGTGTTTCACATTCTGTTAAATTTCATTATGAAAGCACATTACACCCCATGTTCATAAAAATTAAGTTTGTTATGTATTTTGAGTGTTGCTACCTAATGAGACGCTGTGTTTGCTGTGAGGGTGGAATGCCCTCTGCAGAGACGTTCGCCTGGTGACTGCATTCTGGTGCCAGGTAAGAACTGGCTGAGGCCTCCCCAGGATATGCTGGGGCTGAGTGGGCCTCCCTTCCTTGCTCCCTGGAACCCAATTCCAGCACCACTCTGAGGTTGGCCTTAGGCTCCAGAAGAACTTGCCAGCTGATGCAAGAAAAGCCTTGCCAGCTGCAAGGGTGGAGGAAGGCGCTGCAAGGTTGGGAACACGTTTCTGAGGCTGGAACTGGGATTCTAGCATTCCTATGGCTGGCTAGACATATTTTATTTTTTTATACTGCTGCTGCTGGATTATACTGTAGATTTAGCTTTTCAGAAATTTTCTGTTATGTTCAATCATTTATGGTTTTAAATGTTCAGCTACTGGGCAAATAATAAGTAAACAAATTGTTCACTAGACATTTTTGTTTTGTTTTGTGTTTTTTAAAACTTTTTCCCATTCTGTGCCAATCAAGTACTCACTAACTAGTTTCCACACATTTGCTAATTTGTACAACTTTTTTTGTTGTTCCAAATTCATTTTAATTGCCTCCTCTCACTTTGAAATAGCTGCTTTTGCCACAAGTTGGCAGCAGATCTCTTTTTGGCAGCCCAGCTTGATGGCCGCCATTTTCCCAAGACCAGCCTGGAAAACATGGTGGCTATTCCCAAAATGACAACATCTAAAGTAATTTCTATTTACCCACCTATGCTCAGAATGCTGATAAATGATGCAACGTTTAGGCATTCTGGAAGAAAAAATGGCAGAGAGCCAAAATCTTCCCCATTGCCAAAATAATGTAAGCATCTCCAGTTCCTGGAAAACCCTTTAGTGACTCTGTGCATTCATTTTGAGCAACACCAGAATGTCACCAGACGGGGACATAGGTCCATAAGAAGGGTCCTGTTGGAACAGCCCAAGGTCCATCTGGTCAGCATTCTTTTCACAGCAGACCAGCTGACCATGGGAAACCCACAAGTAGGACATGACTGCAGCAGCACCCATCTTCCCCAGCAAGTACTGCAGATAGGCATGCTACTCTTGGTACTGGAAGCAGCATATAGGATCAACATTTTCCTTCATTGTATTTGCCCAACTCTGTTTTAAAGTCACGCACATTGGTGCCCATCACATCTCATGAAAGTGAATTCCATAGCTGAACTATGCACAGTGTGAAGAAGTACTCCCTTTTATCTGTCCTGAATGCCCCACCAAAATTCTTCTCTGGGTGCTAGTATTACAAAAGAGGGGGAGGGGATGTCTCTATCCACATGCTGGACACCATGCATGATTTTTGTAAACCCTGTACTTGATTTTTTCTAAGCCCTGAAGTTGTAACTTTTCCTTATAGGAAGGCTGTTCCAGTCCTGGTCAGTTCACTTTTTATCCATTCCAAAACAAACTTCTGCGCTTCTATCTGTAGTGCAAAACCTGTGATTCAGATCCGCATTTTTTCCCCCTTTTGCTCTTGCTCTCTCTCTCTCTCTCTCTGCTTCTTTGTTGGTCCCCGAAGAGCAAAGGTCTTGTTGAGGCCTGGGTCTTTTAACCCCCAATGAATAAACTGTTTGTTAGATGACAGGTCAATGATTGGGTCTCACTTTTTTAAAATGAAAAATACAGCCATGGGGGTTGCCAAGTTGATTGGAATATGGGGCCTTTAACACTTCCATATGACTATTTTCCTGATCAAAATCTCCCCAGAATTGTCATTTGCCCTACAGTGGAAATCTCACATGGGACAAATAGTGGCTTGAAGGGGCCATCCAGATCATGAACATAAAAGAAACAACCAGCAGTAGCACTCGTGCCTTACACATTTCATGTATTCAGAGACTTCTCAGTCTCACAGAAAGTCCAGACAGCATCTTATCTCTGGCACGTGCCCACCTTTGGGTCCTGTCCCCACATCAAGGGTGCAGAAGTTCAGATATGCAACTTAATCTGTTACACAGGATACTGAGGAATTAATACAAAATTTGCAGGACCTCGATATTGTTAGAGCAGTACGTTATTTTAATCTGCCTGGACAGCTTTGGCTATTGAGTGGCATTTAGAATTGTAATAAATATATAAAACATGGACTGTGTGTTTTAATACCTACATCCCAGTGGGACCTGCTGGTAGCATAACAGGGAGCTACAGGTTTTCAAAGCACCAGGAAACAAGCAGAAATGGTCAGCACAAGAAGAGGCTGTATCAGTGAGGCTTGCAAAGGGGACCCTTGCTGAATTGTCCTGACCTAGAAATGTGTATTCCCATTTGTTTCTGGTGCTGATTTATAAAGAAACGCTCTCTGGACCCAGGATATCTCAATAATTTCAGACGAGTGGCAAACATCCCCTTCCTTAGCAAGGTTCTTGAGCAGCTGGAGGCCAACCAGCTCCAGGCACTCTAGGAGGAGGCGGATCATCTGGATCCATTTCAATCAGCATTCGGGCCTAGTTTTCTCATGGAAACAGCCTCGGTCACCCTGGGAGAGGGACAAGGCAAGTGTGGCCCTGCTGTTGCTCCTGGGCCTCTCAGCAGCTTCTGATACCATCAGCCTTGGTATCCTTCTGGGCAACCCTTTGAACTGTGGGTAGGGGCCACTGCTTTGCAGTGGTTCTACTTCTATTTGGCCAGCCAGCTCCAGAAGGTGGTGCTTGGGGGGCACTGCTCTGCCCCTTGGACTTTGCAGTATGGGATGTATCAGGTTCAATCTTGTCCCTTGTGCTATTCAACAACTACATGCGACTGCTGAGTTAGCGGGATCATCCAGAGTTTTGGAGTGTGTTGTCATCAGTATGATGACGACGCACAGCTCTGCTTCTCCTTTTCATCTTCAACAGGTGAGGCTGAGGATGTGCCTGGCTGTGACGTAAAGGCTATCAAACTGAAGCTCGATTCAGAAAAGACTGAGATGCTGTTAGTGGATGGTTCCTCTACCTGGACGGAGGGGATTCACTCCCTTGAAGCAGATCTGTAGCTTGGGGGCGCTCCTCGTGCCATCATTGCCGCTTGAGATCCAGGTGGCTTACATGGCTCAGAGTGCCTTCTCCCAGCTTTGGCTGGTGGTTCAGATACATCCCCATCTTGCTATCGGTAATCTACACTCTGGTGATCTCTAAGCCACATTATTGCAATGCTGTCTGCATGCAGCTGTCCTTGAAAACAGTTCAGAAGCCACATTTTGCACAAATGTGGCAGCCTGATTAACAACAGGGACCAGATGGTCAGACCATGGAACACCCTTTCTGGCCTGCTTTCATTGACTGCCCGTATGCTTCTGAGCCCAGTTCAAGGGTTTGACCTATAAAGCCCTTCACAGCTTCAGACCACCATATCTAATGAAGCACCTTTCTCAGCTTCAGTCTATCTGGACATCAAGCTCTGGGGCATCTCTCTGACTGCCACCTCAGTTGATGGGAACAAAGAGAATGGCCTTTTCACTGGTGCCCCCGGTTATGAAATTACCTCCCCACTGAAGTCTGTGTGGTGCCAACTTTAGTATCCCTTTGGCACAAGGTAAAGGCTGTCCTCTATCAGAAGGCATACTGAGGCTTCATTTACCTGCTTAAACAGGTTGTGTGATTAATTCATGTAGGGTGTTATAACTTTTTATATGCATTTTCATTTTTACAATTTGTATGATGAACTTTCTATGATGATTTTAATGCTGTTTGTGTTTTCTATATTGTATTTTATGTGTTGTTCTTTTAAACTGCCCAGAGAGTTCCAGTGATTGGGTAGTATATACATTAATTAATTAATTAATTAATTAATTAATTAGGAAGGAAGGAAGGAAGGAAGGAAGGAAGGAAGGAAGGAAGGAAGGAAGGAAGTCTCCATTTTGCTAGTACTTGGTCCCCACTGGCCAAGCAATGCAGCAACAGTAACGGATACTGCCCAATGTATATTACAACAGTGAAATTAAGAAGCAATATCCAAAGCTCTGAGTATCAATGGTATTTTTCCTACAAAATACAGCCCACCTCCTGCCCTTTCACTGTCCTGAATGCCACCTCTTGCCTTTCATACCTGCTCTGTTCCCCTGAGTCGGCGTTCTATTCCTTAACGCTGATGCCTTTGAAAGATGCTTCTGCATGATAAAGTCCGTACAGTGTGCAAAATGCAGAAATCCTGGCCACCAATAAGCTCATGATCCCATAAAGCATCCCAGTGGCAGCTCTGGCGGTGGTATGGACCAACCTGCACAGCTCATAGAAGTTCCTTCCATTCTGAAGGGCCCCCGTGCATAAAAAGAGGAAGTGGGCTGCACTGCTGCCTACGTGTCAGGTCATTCTGAGCCAGAGTGTCTATGTGGATACATCTCTGGACCTATAGACTTCCCCGGAACTCAGAATGCTGTGTGATCAGGATTCCAGCTCTTGATGAGGTCTACATGCATAGGATTGGATCTGGGTTTAAGTTGCTTCTACTGCACTGGTGGATATGAACTTGCCCTCCCTCTTTTCCTGTGGCAGCTCCTCCAGCTTACTGGAAATGTGACACAGAGTTAGAAGTCTCTGGGATGTGGGCAGAAGGACTTTCCAAAAATTGGGTGGAGGGATCTACTACATGGAAGGCAGAACCTGGAACTACCCCCACAGCTTTTCCCGGCTCACACCAGATGTGTAGACACTGGAGCAAGGGCTCAGTGAAGCTGGATCATGTCAGGGCAGAGTCAGCAAGGTAGCCCCACTACTCTCTTTCTATGTTTTAAAATTCTCCCCATGCACAATACGTGGAAGGAAGGGACTAGAGATGATTGCTTTCCGCCTGGTTTGAGTGGAACCCTCCATCTGTGGTTTCCTAGCATTCTCCTTAGCAAATGGGAGGATAATGCAGGCAACCCTGTTTCCCCATGTGAGGAGCCTTCCTTGGATAGTTTGCTTGTCTGTATGTATTCATAGCAAAGGACTTCCAATGTAATGCTTCAGGGAGAGTTGATGCATGGAAGCAATCTTAGATAGCCTCCACGTGGAAGATGAAACATCTACTTTAGCCATTAGCATCAAAATGAAGTTTTAAGGGTCCTCAATAAGAAGTCAACAGGGAAGACATTGTCTCCTTATGTGGTGGGCTTGTGAGAACCCATTAAAGAGGAAGGTTAGAACCTTAATATTTCTGAAATCTACTCCACTCTAGAATCATTTATGAATCCCATTCAGGTATTTCTGAGTCCTGGTTCTAGGCACTGAGCCAAGAAAGCAGTGTTTACACACACCCCTGTTACACCTGAGCCAATCAGGATCCGTTTCAATGTGGGCCAGTCCCAATCATTTATGAGGGGGCTTGAATGCGTGGGTCTCAGAAGGAAAACGTGAGTGAGAGTAGCTGAGCATTGCCCCATGAAGGACAACCCCGAAGCCATGGAAATCTCAGTGCCAGCCCTGGTGGGGTGCAGTACCTCCACTCACATGCCCCTGTGACATTTTAGATCCAGCCTCTGTACTGCTACTTTATAAAGGATTGGGGCATTTAAAGAGATCAGTAGTTATCTGAGCTGCCTGCTTCTCTGGTAAGGCAAACATCAAATGAAATCCACTAGACACATAAATTCCCTGGAGACTCTTTGTTTTGTCACAATAAAGTATGCAAAGCTCCTCTGATCAGAGTCAAATCCCTTGGTATGACTTGTTTGCTTTTCTTCCTCCTTGGGATGGTAGCTTCTCTGTAATAAATAGTATTCCTCCTAATGATCCAAGTGCCTTGAGTTGACCCATATGACCAAGGAACAATCTGAAGTTCATGCTTATAAATCCAAATATTACAAACCCAGAGGAGAATTCATGAGAAAAAGCTGAACTTCTGCCACTTTCCTACAGAAGCAGAGCAATGACATCAGGCTTGAAATGTTTTTCCCATCTCAATTTAGTACTTCCTCCTTCCCTCATCCAAAGACTTACAAATAAAAAGACCTCCCAAGTAATTATTAATACTGTTTGTGTGTTTCTGCATGTGTTTGGTGCTAAAGTACTTACAGTGGGTGGGCACTGTACTTGGAATAAAATAGAACGTACAAATTAACAGTTCCACTGTTTCTTTATGCATTAAGTCACCAAGAACCTTGGTGCCCCACTGCAAGTTGAGAATATTATCTGATATTCCTACACTGTGGACAGTAGCAGAAAAGAAATATACCCCTTTAGTTCTAACTAAATTGAAAGCGAAACATATACTATGCACACTTCATGGAATATAATATTACTTTTAGGTTGCTTTGTTCAACTTGCTGTGCTAGCAAGGCGGGGAAGTCTGGTCCATTAAAACAGTTTTCACTGGTATACATTTTAAATGTAATTTAAGTGGCACCGCACGGGGGTCCCAATGGATCTAGTTCACAACTTCACACTGTGTTTGTACTGGAGGATATTAAATGCAGAGTGATGCATGGCTGGCTAGGCAATGCTGCGAGTCACAGGACTTTGCTTCTGGCTCTACTTGCATAGGATTGCGCCCTCAGTGGCCTTGAAGTTTCATTTAAAAACATGCATGTACGTTCTTACTGCTCACAGCTGTCAAGGTGCCAGAGATCCTTAGTGCATGACATATAGGGGTGCACAGGATTTATTCAGTCTGTCCTGCCTGCAATGTCCACGCACTGACAGAATCAGATTTTGTGCAAATCAATTTGTGTGCACTTGTGCAAATTCATACTTCCAAAATGGGGAACCCTCCTTTCATATCCATAATTTCATGCTTTAGTCCATGGGCGGTGGGATTCCCTTTTTTGTTCAACACCTTTTAAGTGTTTCATATTTTCCAATGAATAAATTTGCATGAGATTATGGATTTTCTGAAAAAACAGAACTCTCAATTTATATGAAATCATTGCAGATTTTTCTGACTCCTATTGACATAGGTCTTCCTAAGGAAGAAATAATGGAAAGTATCTTATGGGAAAGGAGGCAGGTCTCTCCTGATTCCACCTGGTCCATTTTTGTGTGTCACTCCATAGGTCCTAGGGGCAGATGGTTAAGTACATTCCCCTCCACACACACTAATCACCACATTGCGGGTGCGATGTTGATACTACTCCAATTCTCCACAGGATTTGAGGAAGTCAGCAAGTATTTCAGCTACCTGGAGTCTTCCATCTACGCAGCATGGTCCATTTTATCTGATTACCTGAGAAATGACTGTGGACCAAGCATTAGGTTCCTTGCTGGGTTTTGCTTCACAGGTACAATTACTGTTACAGGCCGGCAGCAAGTTCAATGGTGAGAAAGAAGCAAAATATCCCGTGAATTTAGACTTGGCTTCCAGCCATGAATCACCGCTCTGGATCTGGATCTAAGCATGTGCAAATCTCCTTGTCTGTGCCTACCCAGGAACCCTCCAGACACCCTCCTTTGAGGGTCAGTTGGATATTGACTCCCTTCCCCCCCGCCAGCATTCCCTGTCCAGCAGGACCCCGACCCTCAGTCCGTCCATCTTCCAGGAAGTGGAGGGCCCACCATGACAGAGGGGAAGCGAGAGAAGCCTGCTTCTGCTGATCCAATTGCATGCACCTAAATCTGGATCCAACCCACTATCCCCTGGTTGATGCATTAAACTTTGAGATGGGCTGTTGTTTTTGTGAACAACCCAGCGGGCTTCGGCTATGGTGTAGACATGTAATCAATCAACCAAATAAATCATCCATACAATTATCACAGCAGAGACAACTTCCGTGAATGAGAAAAATATCTGTTAATATAGCAGCATCACTGTGCATCGTACTTCACAAGCAAAAACCAAGAGGAAATGATAAGGTCTCTGCTCCAAGGAGCGTATGCCCTAAAGCTACAGTGGGGCTTTGTCTGTGTGGAACTACCCTTCCTTTTATCCTCGTGCTAAGTATTTCAGCTAGACAGCTTATCTAGGAGAAATGCTTTTGCTGCCTCTCATTATGGCTACAAAACACCACAAAATCCCAGAACACTCCATGCTGCGGACTGTTGGAGTGCAGCCCCTGGCTTAGTTGAGGGACCAGCCTTCCAGCATGCCCTGCTGCTGAACACTACACAATATACCAGCAGCAACGAACTATCTGGGAAGGTGTTGGTCCCTCAGGATGCCAAATGCAGAACGCATTCACTTGTACCCCATGAATCATATCTCCTTAAAGATCTAGACATTAAAGCCATGGACAATCAAATGCCAACACTTTTCCCTCCCCTGCTCCCTGATCATTGCCAGTGACAAGCTTCTCTGGCTGCACAGCGGTAGGATGGCTTGAGGAGTCCTTCGGAAAAGCAGCCACACGGCTTTCAGTGGCCTTGGCGTGCACTGCAACAGGGCTGGTTACATCTCCCCTAAATTCATCACAAGATCTATGGACCTTCCTAACCTCTCACTCATACAGTATAAATTATGAAATCTTCCTGGAAGCAAAAGAGAAATAAGATCCCATATCTCTGTGTGGTTTTTTGGTACAACAATGCATAGGAAATTAAAACATTCTTTTTGTTGCTGGAATTGGCAGGCGAAGAGACAGCATTTTTCTTGGTCTGGAACAAGGATGTCAATACCAGTTAAAATATCCTCCCTCTCCCTCCCTCCCTGCCTCTCCCTCCCTCTCCCTCCCTCCCTCCCTCCCTCTCTCTCTTCCTCCCCCTCCTCCGTTCTCCCCCTTTCCCAATTGCTTCTGCCTGTCTCCTTATAAAGATTATGCTTATGCTTAGTAAATGAAGAAAGGAATTAGTGATGCTCTCCTCATTTCCTGTCTTCCCACAGATGGTGATAAATTCAAATTCAGACTCCATTAAACCTGAGTAGAGAAACCCAGCAGGTGGCTACGCTAATGGAAAATCCTGGCTTTGGAATAATGGGAATTACAACCGACAGCTCTTCTACACCACAAAAAAGATGATGTATTCCTATTGACAGTGCTGCTTTTGAGTCCAGAAGGCTGATCTGATAGTTCAAGGCTGGCACGAGGGAGGCTAAAAGGCCCATGGGTATTTTGCCTTGGCCACACCACCATAATTTTTGTCATCGGAACCTTCCATTATAATTCATTGTACAAATCTCATAGAGGTTGGTGGGGGAAAGAACTCACTTCATTTGGCCTTCAGGAAAAAATTTTTTTCCCCCCCCCCCCCCCCAGTTTAAAGGACAAATAAAGGTTGACACACAACAGCATTTTCAGCCGCTGCTGTATTTTTAATGCTTACATTCCTAGCCCAAGTGCTTTTTGTGTTTTCAGACAAGCCCATCTGAGAGAGTTTGTGTTTAAAAAGATGCATAGATTGCCCTGGAGGGGTAATGCCTGATGTTAAGCTATAATTTATCAGAATATGGCATTTGTGTGAATTTCTCAACCTATGGGTTTTATAAAGTACAGTATTTCAGCATGACAGAGCTACTGTACAATTGCTACAGAGAAGAAATTGGAATGGAACCTTTAAAGATACTCTTTTCTTAACTTTGTCTGTTGTGCTCCCATAACTCAAAACTAACTAAATTCATATTCTGCAAATTCAACTATTTTTATATGTTTCTGCCAAAAGAAAGACAGACAGACAGAAATTTGACCATGCCACTAGGTTGCTATGCAGAATTACAAGAAGGCTTAAATTATCCCATAGTATATAAAATGTCCAATTTGGCTAAGATAGCAAGAAACGAGTATTAGATCTAAGTAAATCCTAAAACAAACACAATGATATGATATCATCAGTTTAAAATACAAGTTGTTGTCATTATTTCAAGATAATTTCACGTCAGGTAGTTCAGATATGAAATCGATTCCTACGTATTTTCACAACATGGATGTGGAAATTTGCAAGGCATGTGTGGGTCTGAAAACTAATTAAAACCAGTACAAAAATGATGTGATATGTCAGGTTTTAAAGGTATTTTAATGTTTAATTTAGAAGGTATGTCATTAAACTGTATTACATATATCTGATGTATTGGGTTACATTTATAATATTAGAATGAAATGTTAAAATATGTACTAAGAAATGTTTCTCTTAAAAAAGTTTTAGGGTTTACTTTTGTTCTGATTTTGCTTCTTTTGAAGTGATGGCTTGCCAAAGAACTATAGGACTTCCATATTTCATCTCTGAAAGAATACAGTTGAGGAATACCTTAGGCTCATAAATTCAACAGCTTAATATTTATTTTAAATACACTTCAGATTGGCAACCTTGCATTTTATTTGGCCTAGAGTTTATTATTCCCAATTTATTGTTAATTCAAGTTTTTTTCTAGGACATAACAGTGAATTTTAAAAGTTGTTTTATGTGGCAACCTTGTTAATATTCTTCCCATACAGAAAATGTATGGGAAGAATATTATGGGAAAATATGGGAATATTCTTCCCATATTCTTCCCATACAGAACATATTTTCACTGTTTGGATTACTCTTGCACTGCCCACCTCCTCCTTTCCTCCCCCCCCCCTTTTCCCAAATAGTCACCTTTGAGACATTTTCATTTGTGACTATTTTTAATATTAAAGACAAGAGACACCCATCAAGTTAGTTCAGAAATGGAGTCCAGTGAGGAGTAAATCTGAACTTGAGCAAAGGATGTCTCAAGGACCTGAGGAAGGCATTTGCTAGTGTACCTTGGCAATCAGGAGTGAATTACATTTCCCTCCCTCCTCGCTGCTTAACTGACCTCACCTGTTGCCTTGATTCAGTGATCATCCCCACCCACAAGAAATGACTGGCCCTCCTGACTTCTCCTGTGCTCCCCCATCTCCAAGCACGAACAATATGGGACAATATGGAAGGAGGAGGAAGCAGCAACAGAGATGATAGTCCAAGATGCCTTGCGATGGAGCTAAAGATGGTGGTGGCAAGGGCTGGACAGGCATCTCCCTGAGACAAACAACACCCTCCCATTGCTGTTTCTCTGTGGTTACTTAAAGGAAAGATAATACTTGGGATAAGTGAATCCCAAGTTGGACTTTAAAAGAATACATGCTTACTTGCAAAGTAACACCAACAAAACCAACCCCACTTATTTCAGATATCTGAAGTGTGCTTCCAAACTTTAATTTGGGTCAAAGCTTATGCTGCTGAAATGCACCTTGGTTTGACTCCATGCTTGCTTTTCTCAATGTGGCTTTACTGAAGTTTCTTAACAGAGGATGGGGTTCAAAATATCCTACACATACAAATATTCTTGGCCTCTTGTCCACAGCTTTCCCTGTAAATGCAGCAGAAGAACGCATGTTCTAAGTGGGAACAAAAATGAGATCCAATAGTCTTCTTGAAAGGGGACTTCTTTAGAAATGATGGAAAATCTATGACAACATGGAAAATAAGTCAAATGATGAGGTTCGGATGCCGCTATGAAAGTCTTTATCACAGTAGTATTCATTCATGTTCCCATATTAGCGATATATCCTATTATGATGGCTGACTGTATCTTGGCTTAGACAAAGTGTTGTCTGATAAACAGACTTAATACAGAAATGTCTGTGGGGAACAGGCAGCAGCAAAATGTGGACAGATGTTTGGCTCTCTTTGAAGCTCATCAGCACAGTTCAGCCGCTTTATCTGTCAGATGGGTGCACCCCCAAGACCAGATTCAAAGGAGCTCTAGGCCCTGTGATGTTGGGAGTGATGCAATAAGTGGAGTAAATGATTTCCAATAAACAACCCTTTTAAAAAATGCCCTTCCTTTCTGCACGCACAAAAACCACTAACAGCTCTCCTATGGCTAGTTGTGTTTAGCATTAAGGTATTTTTTCCTTCTTTTTAGAAACCATTCCTGACTCACGCTTCAAATGTTCAAACAGCTGGCAGAAGATACAAAGTCCCCTGATATTTGTTACTGACTGGGTGCGTGGCTAACTACTTGCAGTATTTTCTATATACATTTTCAGAGATCCTATATTTGCAGTCAGGTAGAGGATGACCTGTAGGGGTTTGTATATCAGTCAAGCCTGAACTCACTTCAGTTCTTGCTTCTCTGCCGCTAGGCTCATTCTGATCCTGTGTCGGAATTGCCCAACCCCATAATAATCCCAGTGCACATTTTCCTATGAATGTTGTACTGTACAGCTATGTACCATCTCCCTGACTGAATGGGATCAGTTCTAGTTACTGCAGAAGGGTGCTTACAGCAATGCAACTGATCATGTACCTTCTTGATCCATGACCCTCCTGGCTAATAAAAGCTAGACGGTGTGGGGTATGATGGGGCAGGTCCATGCGGTGGTGAACATACCTCTGTGAGAACAGATCATTCCCGATGTTCATATGGAGTCAGTTGTGTGAGAAGTTCCTGAATAAACCCACTCTGGACCCTTCGGTACTTGCCCAGTTGAAAATACCCCCTTTAAGGGTAGGTACTGGAGAGGGTCAATCCTAAAGGAAATCAATGCTGACTGCTCTTTAGAAGGTTGGGTAGTAAAGCTGAAGCTTAAATACTTTGGTTACCTAATGAGAAGGACTCATTGGAAAAGACCCTGATGCTGGGACCGATTGAATGCAAAAGGAGAAGGCGATGGCAGAGGTTGAGGTGGCTGGATGGGGTCACTGGAGAGGTGGGTGTGGGGTTGGGTTGGTTGGACAGGAGAACCTGGAAGAATATTGTCCATGCGGTTGCATGAGTTGGGCATGACTTTGCGACTGAACAACAGCAACTGGAGAGGGTCATGGTGGAGCAATTGCAGGCCCTCTTGGAGGATCATGATTATCTCAACCCCTTCCCAGTCTGGGGTTCAACCTGCTTCCATGACCAGATCAGCCTTGATCACCCTGAGGGCTACCTTTGATCACGACAGGGACAGGGCAGTGCATTCTGCTTGATCTCTCCTAGTATTTTTCTGAGTTGACCCCACCGGCTAAGTGTTGGAGGCACCATGTTATAATAGTTCTGGACCAACCTGAGAATAACAGGAAAGGATTCCTTTGCCACATGGCAACTGAACTATGGGGTTCCACAGTTTACCATCTTGTCACCAATGTTGTTTGCCTTTTATCTGAAGCTGCTGAGAGAAGTCATCAGGAAATTTGCAAACAACTGCCTCAGTGTAGCAATGACAGAGAGCCCTGCCTCCCAGGGATGTCTGAATCAGATGAGGCTGTGCAAGTCCTGGACTGGTGCCTAGGCTCAGCGATGCACTGGATGAGGGCCAGGGTTTTGACTCTGAATTCTGGAAATGGGGACACTCTGTGGGGTGAGAGGCCCTCAAATTTTGGAACCAGGCTTGTTGCCTGCTCCAGTTGGGCTTGTGCTGTTTCTGGAGCCTCTAGTGACCACAGTGGCTTAGCGTGCCTTTCATCAGCTGTGACTGGCTCACCAGCTATCACTACTCCTAGGCAAGTGCAGCTTGGCCTCCACAGTATGAGTGCCAGCAGCCTCTGGGCTGGAATATCGCCAAGAGCTCTGTGCAGGCCTGCCCTCCAAGCTGCTCCAGGAGCTGCAACTAGAGCAGAATGCAGCAGCTTGCCTGTTGGTAGGAGCTGCTGCCTTTCAACGAGTGACTCCTTCACTGAAACTGCAATGGCTCCCTGTTTGCTATTCTTGACCGGAGTCCACCTGGATAAGAGCCTGTAGTACATCTGCTCCATTTTTCTAGCCCTTCCTGATCAGAGGTCAGGAAGGAACCCACACTGAATTATTTGTGGTGCTCCTGAAAACATTTTTATTTCAGGAAGCCTTCCTGAATTTGTCAGCCATGGTTTTATTGATTTTTTTCACATATTTTTATCTGTTTTCTCTCTTATTGTTCAGCACTTTGGATTCTCTGTACAAGAACAGGAAGGAGAATATAAATCCAGCCAATAAATAAGTAAATAATTTTTGCATTCTTAATTGTATGCATTCCCTACCACCTCCATTGGCTACAGTGGTTTTTCTGTGCCTTTAAAAAAATGTATACATTCCTGGTGCATACATTTCAAATGCATATGAGGGGAGGCAGGGAGGGGGACATCCTATTCCTGTTGCCAAAATTCTTTGTAAACCTCACAAATGTACTGCCATTCTCTGTGATATACAGTTTGTTCTGTGTTCAGTCTCAGGAGGTACAAATTGGATATTCTTGCATAAAACGGCCACAAATTTCCTACTATAAATTGTGAATCAGGAGACTATATCTGTTTCCATGATAATTCTGTTTCTTTTGACATGAACATAATGTCCTATGCTTATGATCTCCATCTCGATTAGAGATGATAAATCTGCTTGACATGGAGTGCGATTCAGACTTTCCACCCTCCATCTGAGGCAAACTGGTTCCCAGTACACCACCTTCAAGTGAACTGGTTGATTCTTTTCATCTCTTATCTTGATCTCCTCTGTGATCTGGCATGCCCAGTTTGTGTGACCATTCATCAGTTTTGCAGCACAACAGAAACCTGTGTCTCATTACAAGTTCCATGTCAAAGTTGCCCAGTGGCATGCACATAAAAGATGCCATTTAACAAACTGACGTAGGTTGAAAGAACTTTCCATAACAATAAAGAGGTTCACTAGATCAAAGCTTGGGTAGCTCAGGGATGAAGTAGTGGATACGATTATAATATTATACTTGTCTAAGGAGAAAGGTGACAGAGAAAAGGAAAGCTGGATTGTGCAGTCCATGCAAAAGAATGTGAGAACATTTTTTACAGTTACACTTCATGACATCAGGTGCCTTACTTATGCTCAGGAAGCAATCCTACACTCACTTACCTGGGAGTGTATCTTATTGAGATCCAAGGTGGGATTAAATTTCAGTGGTGGTGGAAGAAGAGATACCTTCCAACAGTGGGAGGACTGAGCAACATCCTACTGTGGAAACCACTTTATCATGTCAGGAAACCCAGTCAACTATGAGGCGTTGCTTATTGTGATGTGTGAACCCAGTCAGCATCTCAGAGAAATTTCCACTTCCCAGGAATTGTGAAAAAAAGTTTTGTGTGGTGCCCCAGAGAACTCTAAGGGGGCCTCATTGCACCCCCACCAAGCTGCAGTCATCAGGTTTCTTTAGAAGAAGTGTAGCCGTTACAGAGTTGATCATTTGTCTGTCACATTATAAGAGCATGCACTATAATCCTTATTTTAGTTAACTGACTGATCCAAAACAGCCAACCAGCAGAAAAATACCTTTACTGTAATAGCTGTACGATTTGATTTTATTTACTCAGAGGTAAGTCCTACTGCGCGTAATGGGGCTTACCTCTCAGCATGTGCTTTTAGGACTACAGACTTAATTTCTGATATAAAAGGGAAAAAAATAGGAGATTTGTTCCAGAAGATACCATTTCTTACAGAAACTAAATTCAGAAATTATTTCTTACAGCTTTTATCTCCCTTCCCCTTTTTCTCTTCCCTCCCTCCCTCCCTCCCCTTTATCCCACATCCTCTTTTTCAACAGGCCCTCCAGAGACAAACTTTAGAATAAAGGAAATTGGGGAGCAAAACAGTTTTAACACGATTGCACAATTTATTTATTTATTTGGATGGATTATCAATACTCCTATAAGAAAATATTCCTTATGTCTTGGTGAATATGAGCAGCAACTGACAGTATTTGCTGAAACATTTCATCCCATTCATCTCAGAGCATAGAGTTTCGGCATAGCATCATGGGAGTTCACACACACACACAATTTGCTTTCATCACCAGCTACATGTGAAACAAGTTTTCAGTGATTTGAAGGAAATATTCAGATAGCACAAGCAAAAAAGAGGCCTGCCTTTTACCAGCTACTGAACATTGGATGCTAAAGGCTCTCTCCAGTGTTTTCCCTGTAGTGCTTAAATCTTTAATACCAGCAACTTAAATATAGTACTTATGAAGTGATCATCTTGGAGCCTTTCGAGCATTATCGATTCAGAGTATCTCTATGCAGCAAATGGCAAATATCCTTTCAGTTCGCATTCATATTTCTCAAGACCAAGTTATCTTTTAATAATATCCCCCCATTTTTTTAAAGGTGGGGAGTCAGTAGCAAGCTTCTTTTAATGCAGCACACAAAGCAATTAAATTAAACCTCTTCAATGGCACATTTTTCTTCTCTTTTTTCATTTTTTGCTATCAACCATGCAGCCTTAGTTTCTGGGTTTAAAAAACTAAACTAAACTAAACTAAACTACAACATGCTGATTGAGATACACACATACACACACACACACACACACACACACACACACACACACACAGAGTATATGCTTTTCATGTGCCTTTTCTTGCATGCTTTTGAGCAGACTAACAACTATGGATAGGGCAAATGAGAGAGAGGGCAATCTTGCCTCAGATCCTGCGAAGAGGTGACTACCTGAAGTGTGGCTATGAAAGGAAACCTCAGAATTTTCTGAAAGGGTTTCCTATAGAGAATAAGGGGCCGAGACCTTCATCTAACCCTGGATGTACATTATTCTTAATAATGCATGGCCATACTTTCTTTCCCATTTTTGCAGAAGGAAAGTAGTGAGCTTACTAAAATTGACAATGTTTTATAGAAAAAGGGGGCGGGGGGGCATGTTTCCTGTATCTTTCACAGTTCTTTAATTTGTGCCATATCACTTTTATCTCTTCTTGCTTTAACACCAGATTTGGTTTAATTAAATTTATGTCAAATGAACACATGAAACGAGGAAGAAATCAGAAAGCCTGCAGTTGCCCATTAGTGAGTCACTGACTGCACAGTGAAAAGGCTTTTGAAGCCTGGCTCTCTGCCAGAACAAGCTTCCAGTGATGCTCAGAGACACCCATGATGCTTTGAAGGCAGGGACTTGAGTTGACCTGAACCTGCTCGATGGAATCAGTCCAAATCCTCATAGGCTGGATATAAAATCTATAATAAGTCTTCTGTCTTCAACAATTTACCTGTCAAGTGAGAGCAGCAGGGGGTGGGGAAACGGCAAGCAAGGTACATAATTAATTAGACCGGATCCCTTAATTTCATTTATTTTATTGATAAAAGGCCTGAAGTCACTAAATATTTCATCACTATTAGGAAATACAACGATATGTTATAATTTTACATCAAGCTTTTTCATCTGCAAATCTTGATCTCACTAGGGGGCCAAAACCTCGGCCTCTGAAGTCGACAAGAAAACCTTAGCGAGCACCAGCTGCACGCACACCCAGCTCGCGCGGTCCCTGGCGATCCCCGACTCCATCACAGCAGCATGAAACTTGAAACACTTAGCCAAGGTTTGAACATTTCACCATCCCATTCTGCAGATGATGAACCTAAGGGGCAGCATGAGGATCACTCCACTTTAATTTGGCTCCAGGAACCCTAATATTTTGGCTTTGGGGTTGTAGACACTGTTAGCCTAATTTAAGACTCATTCATTTCACTTTGTCCACTCTAAGTAGGGCTTGCATTGCATACAACGGTTTATTGTTGCTTATATAACTGCTGGTAAGATGCAGCTCTTGAACAAATCAACAGGTCAGGTTTTGCCTTCAGAAACTAATCTTAGCACTAAGGCTTAACACAGGGCAATAACCACATCAACATGTCAAAAGGGTGCCTCTAACGATGGCCACGAAGTCTTTAGCTCTGTCTCCCAGTCTGCCCAGCACCGGGGAAGAAGGGATGGGGCATTCATGGTGCGTGACTGGCCTCGGCAGAACATGTAGGGCAACTTCATACATATCTACTCAGGAGCAAACCCATTGACTTCAATGGGATGTATGCTCAGCTGACCATGGAAAGAATTCAAGCATGAGCTCTGCAATGCTATCCATGGTGGTTCGTTTGGAAGTAAGCTCCATGATGTTCAGTGGGCCTGATTCCCAAGTAGGTTTGTTCAGGACTGCAACCAAGCTCCTCTAGCTGTGGTCAACCAGCATCCAAAGAAAGCCTCGGTTGCTGGGCAGGACAAAAACGAAATAAATAAAACCCTAGTCCTTATTTTCTGGAGGTAACAGTTCAGTCAGAGGACTTGGCAATGGAAAGACTTTCACCTTCCAAGGGTCCTGGGACCCCAGAAGGTTCCTGACCCTTGGCTTTCTTCTATAGAAAAGAGGCTGCTTTGCTCTCTCTGGACTCAGAAGGGTCTTGTGACCTGCGTGCCACAGCCACTTTCCCATCGCTGCAGTGCTCGGCAGCTAAACAGGCTCACTCTCTTTAAGAGAGAAAACTTCAGACAATGTCGAGATGGTGCCAACCAGCCTAAATGCAATCAAACCCTTATTTAAGGCTCAGTCTTGATCCTCAAGCAAAATCCAGACAACCCTACCTAGTCCCCAGCTGAAGCACCATGTGGAGTGCTTTCTTTTTTGCTTCTGTGAGATAACTATTAACCTAATCCCCTGCTAAAGTTCTGGCCCGTACCAGGACCCTTTTAAGCAAGCATCCACAGAACCCTGGCCTGAAATGAAGCAATAACTTACGTATGGTGGGGTCACTCTCTTCTTCTGCCAGATAGATTGATTCCAGATAGCAGAGAAATATCTGCAGAAGATTAAGTGGTGCCCAAAGGGTGCCACACTCGGCCCATCATTGGACTGATATTTAACAGCCCCAGCTGGACATACTCCAGTCTGACTATTGCTAGTCTTGGTTTCTAGCTGTTGAATCATGGTTTTCTGATATATACACTGGCTTTGGAAATTAATCATATGCAGAAATATAGGAAGGGTGGTTTCCACATCATCCCTCTATTCAAAATGGAGAGTTATGCATAGAAATGTACAAACTTTGTCAAATCCATTGTGTTTTCATTTTGTAAATTTCCAGGAATCTCGCCATCACATGCTTGTTGACAAAATCAGATTTTACACATCCACACATCCAGAAATGCACAAATCCCCCCTCACCATTTGTAAGTGTCCTTGAATATGCATTTCCATGCTTTAGCCTATGGGGAAATTGTGGATTTTTAGTTTGGTGGGGGTGTGCTGTATTTTTCTACTCCTAGATTTGTGTGAAATTATGGAAAGGGTTTTTTTATGGTCTGCAAGTCCATGGAGCTTAAGTGGACTCGGGGGATGGTGGAGGACAGGAAGGCCTGGAGGAATATTGTCCATGGGGTCGCAATGGGTCGGACATGACTTCGCGACTAACAACAACAAAGTCCACGGAATCTCTGGAGCTTAGTCTGCTGCAGAATCCATGGGTCAGATTCTTAGAAATCCAAACTCATTGGAGTTTATCGCAGGTTTCGTCAATATTTGCACTTATACCTTTCCTCTGTGAGAGAAGATGTGTGTGCTTCTAGTGTGGGAGCAACTCATCTCTCTCCTCTAATCATGCCCAAGACTCCACTTAGCACATGAATAACCTTTACAAAAGTGATATGCACGAAGGAATCACAGATCCTTTATTAATTCAGGCGAGCATCTTCTAAAACCTTTCTAATGTTTGTTTAGTCTCAGTATGTTCAGTAGGACTTACTCCTAGGTAAGTGTGCCCAGGATTTGAAGAGTGCAACACAATCCCATGCATGTTTATTTGGAAAGAAATCCCACCATGCTTAATATGTCTCTCTTAGAGGCAAGCGTGCATAGAATTACAGCCTTAAGCTACAATCCCATACTCAATCGCTTTGAAGTAAGTCCCATTAAATACAATGGGATTTATTTCTGAATAAACTTGCAAATGGTTGCACTGTCTTTTAATATTGTGTTCTGTTTAGATATTTTTAGCAATTCCATATTGGGGAAAAATCTTATTCTGGGCAAATCCTTTATTTTTCCTTCTCAACATTAAAATGTGTGTGTATAAAAGGAAGAGAATATTCACTGCTTTTCCTACACATATGCTCTTCTCAAAGTAACACATTAAATTAGGTTCTCAGATTATCAATATTTTGGCACCTTCAATCTAAATAAGGGTATTTTTACTTTGCATTGTAATGGAACCCTACAGTGGCTTTCTGATGTGCTAAAAAGAAGGCACACTCTTAACTATATCATAACATAATTTAATTCAGTATTTTAAATAACTCTTGTTTTGACAGTGAGATTTGTTTAGGAAAAAAAGCTACACACACAGTATTAAATATGTAAATGAATTCTATACTCACAAGGACATTTATTACAATATTATACAAAACATTAACCCACACTAGGAATCCTTCCCCAGAAAATGGCAGGCTTGTTTCATTCTGCACTGAAGAAAACAGTTGGTTCAGATCCTGTTTTGGAAAGCATGTTGCTTCATTGAGTGCCTTTGAGTGTGAGCCACTTTGCTCCAGGTCTAAAACAGAGCTTCAGTTTGGAAATTGGAGGTTTCATTAGTCTCCCTGTTGACAAACATGGGGAAAGGAACAAATGGGTGCAACTCCTTTTCGAATTCTTGGCAGAATTGGATGAAATCTGCAGGCACAGTGGCATCATCTAAAAGGAAAGAGGTCTGCCGAATTTCTGACAGATGCCGGATCTTTGGTGCATAGGGCATCTTTAAAATTTGGAGGGGAAGGAGGTTGTGTTCCCCTCCTGTGTTTTGGGGATAATTCATGTTAAAATTTCCAGAAGTATATGTGCAAGTATTAAAGAATTATGGTGACTTAGAAACAGCTCAAGGGTTTGTTTTTCCTTTTTTCAACTCAATTGACATCAAGTTGAGGCTTCTGCTATATCTCTTCCAAAAGTACAGTGATTGGAAGGAAAAGAGAAGAGGCCTGGTAAAGTTATTCTCTGGTTGGAGGTTAGAGTTGTTGGAAAAATACAGTCCCCCTCCTCCATCCACCTGCTATTTTCCAGGAGGAAAATGTTGACTTGTTTAAGCGACACTCTGAAAATGCCCTCTGTATCTCTGAAGCAGATCCGAGGATCTGAGGAAACCCGATGTACTTTGCTGTACGAGATGCTATAGGAAAGTCTCACTTTGTATCAAACAAGACCCAAAAGCAGCTCAGTTTGGTCCTACATTTGCACTTCACGCACGCAGGTGCGCACCCTAGGTTAGCCTCCCTTAACATGGATGCCTCTCCAGATATTTTAGACTACAATTCCCATCAACCCCAACCAGTATGGTCCATAGCCAAGAATGACAGGAATCCATCCGGATGGCACCACCTCAGCAAAGGCAGCTCTAACTTGTTTTATGATTTGACACTGAAATACTTAATTCATAGGTAGTTGAGTCTGTCTTGTTTTCCGGCTTATTCCCCTTGACAAGGGCAAGCCATGTCAGAGTTTTAAAGATGGATCCTACCACAGGTAATTCTCAGATCACTGTATAGTATAGGTATTTCTGAATTCTGCTCACATCAGCATACCTGAGATGATACCTGCTAATTATTATGTACATTGCTATAGGCTTGGGATGAATAAGAATTTAGTTTACTCCATTTTTAGATATGAATTTACCCAAATTTGCAAATTTTTCTCCATAAATGGGTTGGGAAGAACATGACTGGAGAGAAAAGTGGGAGCAAGAAAGCTGTAAAGTGGGGACCCAAAACAGCTCAGTGTCCCAGGTCTTTCTCTGAACCCTGGTTTAATTTTAGTTGGCATTGCCAGAGTCATTCTTATTTGTTGCTGATAAGAGGTTTCACTGTCTGCAGTTGACCACTTTGGGCTTACAGAGCCATGGTCTAGAGACATTTTAATGCATATAGTCAACCCCCTAAAAAGCGAAGCCTTCAGCCAAGGAACTACCATCCTCTGAAACAGTCATTTGACACTAGATGACATAAGATCAAAGTAGCCTCATTAAGAAAACCTGAGATCAACTAGAGGAAAATCTCCAGGAGAAATCACCTCAGTTCACCTCAGAAATAAGCAGAAGGCTGCTGTAACAAGCCACTGCCAAGATTGTGTCTGATGTTATTGCATTACGTTTGGTTTAGCTGCGATAGACATCCATTTTTCCTTTGATATTCATCAGGCCTTGACCACTTAACATTTAGAAGAACCACCATCCTATTCATGAAATTGCTCTTGTGTCCTTGCATCTAAATTTATATTTTAGCCACATGAGGCAAACGAATTGATAGGGGCACTCTGATGTGGTCATATTTTTTTGTCCATACTAATTTTCCTTGGAATAGCTTGTCCCTTTTAGCCAGCTGTTTTCTTAAGCAAGTGACCCCATTGACATAAAGCAAGCCCAATTTGGGACAAAATCCTGTGTTTATTTTGCAAAAAGGAAATCTCCTTGAAAATAATGAATGCAACACGCAGCTCCGTTTTACAATATGTGACTTGATTCTGCTTATTCAAATTAAATGTATTCTGTTCGCATCACAGAAAATGGTGACAAACACACCGACATTATCCTATGTAAGGAGAAGATCAGCTGCTGCTCAAGAGACAAATCAAGCATGAACTGAGTTGTGAACAATTGTAAGGAAAGGATGATAGCTGGAATATTCGGTTTATCAAGTTGCTTCTTTCCTTTGCTTCACTAATGCAAAATCCAGTAGATACAAAGATGGTTTAATAAAAGCAACCACCACCACACAGTAGGTGTCACAAAAATTAAATACTTAATTGAAAAAAACCTGTGATCTGAACACCATTCATTCTGAAGTATATTCTCAAATGATTTTAAAGGACCTAATCTGGTTTTGTACAGTTCAGTTTAATGCCATCCATGTCCCTACAGTTACATCTAGGAATTCAACAATAGAATCAGCTGTTCCTACTAGAGAAATTGCTTTCAGTTACATTTTATGGAACAAAGAGCATCCATGTTAGAGAAACCTGTCTACCAAATTCCCAAGTTCCTTTAAATATGTTGCATTCCTGATAAAACTGTCCTTTTTAATAGATTCGAAATTCTTTCAGCTTGTGGCTTGATGAGCCTGTCAGCATATTTGGTCCATATACTTCAAAATCTTCTGCACACAATCACCTGAATTTCTTGGGCATTTGTTCCATTCAGAAATAACAGGGGATAACTAGGAGCAGATTCATCCATCTACCCTTATATTTAAAAAACACACTTGGTAACGATTTCTATGTTTTAAGAATTAAAAAATACACATTGATTATGATCATGTCACAGAATGCACTTTTTACCATAAATGTTATGAAGAAATAATTGGCACAAACTGCATTCGCTTGTAGCCTGTGTTGCAGATTAACTCAGGCTGAGTCAAAAGTCCTGGCTTTTGTAAATAAGACAGGTATGCACAGGTAATGTATAGTGATAGGTGGCCACTTTGTTGCTCTTTTCCCTTCAGCAGGGTGAGGAAAACTGGAATTAGCCATAGGTCCGTATTACATGCAAACTGGATTTATGGTTGATTGATCCCAAACAGGCCAGGATTTATAAACCAACTTCAAATTCTGGTTGAAAGCTGGTTTATGGTCCTGAGTTGTTTAGGGGAATTAACCATAGACAGTGATTCTCACATTAAGGGGAAGCTATGAAGGACACTGCTACCTGGTTAATGTTTTGGGCAAGACAAGGAGAGAGCAGGGAGGTTGTATGCACCCAAACACTGCATGTGTTGGTTATTAAGGCAAGATTTTTGTCTTAGTATTACGTGCAAATGCACCATATTCAAACACAAAGTGAGATTGTGGAACATGTAGTAGCCATTTCAAGTATTCAGGTTGTGAGTGTTGCTTGCCATGCTGTCCAGGACCCAGTGAAGGTGGGCAATGGGCAACAAACCACCAACAACCCTAAGACAACCAACACGTTTATTTATTTTTATTTTATTTTATTTATTAAAACATTTTTATGCCGCCCATTCGCTGAAGCCTCGGGGCGGCTTACAACAATAATCAACGTTTCAGCTGGTTTGCTAACCAGGGCAATAACTGGGTTTGGAAGACACCACAAGCTGCAGTCACTTGGATACTGAAAAGTCATCCAGAACATTTGGTTGGCGGTGGAGATTATGCAAATACAGACACAGAATGAAACAGCAGTGAAGAGTCTGGTAGTAAACACAGGGTCTTCTGAAACTATTTTTATCCAACTTTCTCTCTGAAATTTTGTTTGCATTCCATATTAGCTGACCTTGTTTTCAGCATGGAATTAATGCTGTGTGCAGCCTTAATCAACACTGCATACAAACACTGCATGTCCAGCTTGCTGCAGCATCCAGTTCATTCACTCATTCATTCCTCTCCCTGCTGTATCAACATGTGCGCGCGCATGTGCACATGCATATGCCAACAATGGCAAAGGATTTAGTTGCAATTAATTTTTCATAACCATTCACCCAAAGCTGTGAAGTTATGCAAGTTATCCAAGACAAAAATCACTTGAGATCAAAAAATTAATGTGAAAACCCCTGAAAATGGACAGATTCATTCATCCAGGTCCAGGCCGTCGTGAGGTTTGCTCTTAAAAGTTGCAGCTTCAATCCCTGCACAGCCACCCAAGTTAGTACTGAACTAGGTGGCCACTTCTTTCTTGACCGGCTTCTGCTCTGGGTGCAGCATGGTCCATTCTGTCAGATAAAAGCTGATGGATGAGGGATTGAAGACCTAATGGCACTTTCCATATTTGAAGGGATGGCATATGGGTACTACTCAAAAGCGGGCATATATATGGATATTTGATCTGCCTTTGTTGAATAATTGAGCCATTCTTCAGTTGGGATATTATGTATACTTTGTTCAAATGATATAGAACTGATATGTTTAAATTTGGGCAGATAGACATAGAAAGACATATTTTTTCTTTAGATGCTGTTTTGCTTTGGCAAAACTCACAATAAAAAATAAATTATTTTAAAAAGAAAATATTCTTCTTTCCATGCTGGAAATAGTTTTACTTTCTGTATGTGACCAGCACAAATAGGTAAGCATGTTTGTTTACCACAACCTGTAGTCCAATTTAGTGTGGTTTTGATCAGAAAGTCTTCACATTGAGGGCAGAATGAACTAGAGAGTTTTTAAAAAGGTGAGAAAAAGCAAAAATGTTCATTTCCAGGGAACACATGAGTAAAATAGTCCAAATAATAAAACTCTCCTGATGTGACCATATGCATTGATTACATTGAGATCACTTTTGCAAGACATTTGCATTAGTATGAATTAAATACAAGCAGGCAAAATTAACACCACACAAAAAGTGTCTTGATTCGTCCCTATGTATGATCACATGATTTATTGCTTCCCCCTTTCCCCCCAATGCACAAGATCACATCGCTAAGGTGGAGAAAAAAGATGCAAGCACAGTCAAAGAATGGAAAGTCCAGACAAACTGTACATGGTCCTGTTCAAAAATTGAGAACTTTTCATATAGATAATGCAGGGCAGGGCAAACCAGAGGAGCAACAAAGAAAACAGTGCAGGGGAAACCATCTCATCCCTAATTAAACAGCAAATAATGAAATTTGCAAATGCTTTTGCAAAATTAATTGCTTCAAGGAAGCAGGTTCTTGCATATCATTTAACCTCACCACCAGAGTTTCAAGCAAACCCTTCCCCGCCTGCCTTCCGCCGCTTTGTCCGTGGACTGTTACAATCCAGCATTTTGAAATACATCTAGTTTCTGATGTGTGAGCCTCACCATTGCAGCCATCTCCTGCAGAGGCTCCCTTAGTACCATATGCTTCTGTTTTTCTTCATTGCGTGATGTGATCTCTTCTGACTGTTACATGCACGTGAAAGGACAGTGGGCTTTTGGGGGAAGAGAAGCCATGCTTTAAGAGAGTACATGTCAGCGGGCCTTCAGCCATTTGGAGCTGATTGGAACTGACAAGTGCTGTAGCTACTCATCGTAATGGATGTCTCTGCTCTAGCAGAGAAGAGGTGAAAAGGATGTAATTCCCAGTGAAAGAAGGCAACACAAACTATTATTTAATTACTAGCTAATAATAAACCCTCTCCTTTGGAATCTCGGTTTGGCTTTTCCTTCATTCTTAGTTAAAGAGTGGCCGGATGCGTTTTTTAATGCATCTCGGCTAGCTTGGTCTATCCCTGCAATGTTTATGACCAAATAAGAGAGCACAGTGTGGCTATTGTCTCTCTCACAAAGCACCCCAAATGTTTACATATGTATATGGGCTTTTCAAATCTTCTCTGCCTCAAAAAAAAATCTTTACATTCAATCCTGCTTAAAGGATTAGGGCTCTTAATACATGGTCTGTAGCAATAATTCCACATGTGGTGGCAACTTTCTTTTGATCCAAAGTTCGGGTTTAGGATTTGAAAGCCTGATTGGGGGATGGGAGTGAAGAGTTCACCTTCCCCCCTTTTCATACATTTGTTATTTGAATCTCAATACATTACCATTCTTTCCACGCATACGTAGATATTTCCAATCTTCCTTGGCCTATTTCTAGCAGCATTTGCAACATATACTGGGGACATATTGTGTTGTTGTCCGCAGGAGTGCAGGAGCTTAACCTTTGGCTTAATCTGAAATATTTTAATAAAGCACTCAGTATGGATGCAGGCGGGGGAAAAGCACACCCCAAAGGGTTAGCTATAGCTTAAAATGTAACGCACTAAGTAAGTGATCTCACGTAATACAACAATAGAAGCACATTGCACTGTTTATGAAATTAATGGGAAGGTGTTTGTTGGGGGTGCTGAATTGCTTAATAAAAAGAATGTAGCCTTTTAAGCAAGCTGTTGTGGCAATTTTCTCTTTAAATTCTGGCAAGCAGGTACTGTGAAAGGTGTATCTGCAACCTGAACATGGGTGTGTTTTCCCATCACCATAACAGTGTCTCAGTGGAGCTATTTGTTCTAGAAAGAGTTTTTTTTTCCTTTGTACTGTAACCCAGAAAAACATTTCAGTCATACAATCATAGAATCATAGAACAGAGGAGTTGGAAGAGGGCATGAAGGCCATCAAGTCCAATCGCCTGCAAAGAAAGCCTGGGCATTGACTGTAAAGGAAGGCTGAGCCCTAATCAATCCAAAAATAACTAGCCTGACTAGTTAGTTTGTTCTGTTGAGTCAGTGGCAAGAAGAGGTAAGGCTAGGTTTTCATTCCTAAACCAAAAACACCCTTGTTGGGTTGATTTTAGAGGCAGTCCTTAGCAAAACAGATTGCATTTGAGCTGAACTCTGCCTTCTACACCTGGAACCCTCTAGACTCTAGATTATTCCAGTTCAAGGGGCATCAACTTTATCCACCACATGAACACACACAAGTTAGTCAGCATCCTCTGATCTGTCTGATCATCACATTTTCTTTTTAAGTGCTAACATTCAATATTGTTTGCGGGGATCACACAGGGTTACAACACTGCAGCTCAGTCACCCATGCAGACACAAATGTGCCCGGGAGGCATTTCTTATGTGGATCTCAAGTTTAGATACACCACAACAAAGGGAAGGTACCCATTACAGGCTTATCAAATATAGGGATTTGGGAATGTGTGAATTTCGTATGAGGACTACCCAAAAAGTGTGCAATGGGCCAAGGTCTTATTTGATTAACCCTAGAAAGAGAGAAAGAAGAGGAATAGGGAACCGGTGGAATGAAGTAGCATAAAAGCACAGAGCATCTAAGAACTTCAACCTTAGTGGAGGTAGAAGGGCACTTGAGAAGGAAACAGACACCAGGTTGGAGGCCTGGGCAGAATGGGCAAACCAAACATTTCATATCTCAGGGCAGCAGTCAATGCTTGCAAGAGGGGCTCGAAGGTTACGGAAGCATGGCGAAGACGAGCAGTAGGGGTGTTGGTGATTCCATTGGTGTAGGGTTTATTTGAGGAATATTTGTGGTTTAGGAGGCCCTCCTTCATTGCATGGTTTTCCAAAAAGAGAATTGAAATGAAAGCATCATGGACACAACGCAGAGTCTCCCCACTGAGCTTAGTTAGCAGGTGACCAAGGGCATCTGTGAGCGTTCTGCCGGTCATTGTCCAGTCATTTCATTTGCCATCTGCAATGTCCCCAGTTTTCCAGCCTTCAACTGAAGCCCGCAAAAGGTGTCATGAAGTAACTCTTTAGCGGAACTTACAGACGAGGAAGTGCAGGTAGGCAGCAAGCTACAAAATGCTGGAAAATGTGTAATTTAAAAAATAGCATTTACTACATAGCCATGATCAGTTGAACTCAAAAACTTCTCCCTGAAAAATTGAAAATAAATTCTAAAGTGCTATGCAAGTGAGGCAGGAAAGTGATCCCTCTTTCACTAGGGAAGAAAACTTTCCTGAAATTGAAGGGGAGATTTGAGCGACAATCTGGTATAACAAAACAAACTCAGGCAGCGTGAACCGCAGGCGCCTTGGCAGCAATGAATATTATTTTGAAAATCCTTCGCAAGAACCCTGAAGATTATGAGTGCACACACTGCCCATTGTTCGACTACAAGAAAGGAAACATTTGTATTTGACTAGGATGTGTGCAGATCCTTTTGCTTTGTTTTTCCAAAGTGAGAAGTATGTGCATTCTTCAATCACTCATCTATTTTACACCTTTGATTCTACAAAGGGAGCTAAACAGGTTTCTCATTTTGGTGTGTACGATGAATGTAATCTGATACAAGCCTGTCATAATTGGTACCAATCCAGCTCCAGGGTGGTGTCCTGGGGGTCAGGTCAGCAGGTAGAGCTCAGGGTCCCGGTCACTGTGCAGCAAGGTTCAGGATCTGGGTGCCAGGCAGTCCTGACCTGCAAGCCTAGGATGCTGCTCTAGCAGCTGTCTTGAGCCAAGCCTGAGCTTTCGTGGTCACACAAACAAGGGGCTTTCTCTGGCAGTGTCCCTCTGAGGGATGCTGCTTCCATTCAAAGGGGCTGCGCCTTGTTTCTCAGGCCTTGACTTCCCTGGAGCTGGGGGACCGCCTGCTGTGCTGAATGGTAGAGGCAGGGATCCTTCCACATTGCAGAGGGTTCCAAGGATGGACCATCCTCAGAATCAGAGGATGGGACAGGGATATTTCTTCGGGCAAAGGAGATGCTGACACTGCTGGTTCCTGAAGCTTTTCTCTTGCAGGAGTGTCCAGCCAGTCAGGTATTTATTTACTTATTTGCATATATTTATAGGCTGCCTATAATTGCCGAGACCTTCCTAGACAGCTTACAATGTGGAAAAGCAGAAGAGCCATGTTGGATTAGAACAGGGGTTCTCAAACTTTTTCAACAGGGGGCCAGCTGAAAGGCGGTGGCAGCAGGCATGGGCTGGCGAGGCAGCAGGTGCGTACGCGTGTGCAACGAGGCGGCGGGCGCAGGCGCAGTGAGGGGGCGGGTGTGGGCCGGCGAGGCAGCGGCAGTGGTGGCGGTGGGCACAGGCGCAGCAAGGCGAGTCCAAAACCTCTGAGGCGGGCCAGATAAATGGGCATGGTGGGATGGATCCAGCCCGCAGGCCATGGTTTGAGGACCCATGGATTAGACAAAAGTTACGTTGCTATTTATTTTAGCTCTCTACCATGAGATTGCCTGTTTCACCATTCTTATCCCAATGCGAAATTCAGGAATGCTAACCTTGAAGGAACGAAGATCTATTTAAAGGATGTCACATGTGTTCCTGCACATGTAATGGCTCTTGTGAGCCTTTCCAGGACCCAGGAGAACATGTTGTGGACATACCTATTCAAGAAATCAAGTGCAGGTCAAATTGCTAACTCAAATGGTGGGTCCTGATTTCCAAGTGCAAATGAAAACCATAAACTAACTTCATATATGAGATTATTGTGATTACCTTTACTGTGTTGTCTGCCTAGATCACATGAAGTGAATCAAGCCTCCAAATTAATAGCCACTGTTTTCAACAGGGCTTACTGTTTAGTAAGTGTGTCGAGGAGTACACATGTAAAATATGACCTGATTGGTAAACATGGACAAATCAGTCTATTTCTGGTCCATCACACTTTACATGTGTTGGTCACCCATGAGTTCATTTAGCCCCATTTCTACATCAATCTGCAAACTGTGTTTTTAAAACTATGCATGCATTTTAATATGCATTTTAATGTATTTTCCCCTCAAAAACAATATATTTGGATAAGTGTTTTGGGACAAGAACTGAACTTTCAGGAAGTGTGAACTCCAAGGGGTAACTGAATAAGTGTGATCCCGTTCACAAGTAAGTCCAGTGTTGCAGAATCAGGTTAATTGCAAACAAATCTTCATTTGTCCCCACTATAATATTTGTTAAGGCATGTTCATGCTCAAGAATGAGATGGAATCTTTATGTTCTATTGTATTTCAATGTATTTTATTGTGTTGTAAGCCGCCCCGAGGCTTCGGCAAGGGGCGGCATAGAAATGTTGTAGTAGTAGTAGTAGTAGTAGTAATAATAATAATAATAATAATAATAATAATAATAATAATAATAATTTTGATTAGGAGGGATTTTCTCATACTGTGATGCATGAACTCTGTTCAGGTGGTCCACAGAATAGTTGACCAGAACCAGATTATCTGAGAAGTTAACAAGGGTTACAATTTTCATAATATGGCACTGGTGTGGTCTAGTAATTCATCACTGAAAATTGAACAGTTGAAGGAGTTTTTCTCAGCAGTCTGACCTAGGTCCTCTGATTTTCACAATATGGTTTTTATTATGCTTTATTTTTACATATGCAATCCAAAGCAAATACAATGCATTGGAAAGACAAGACTCTTGGTAGTACATTATGAGCTATATATATGCTTTATATGAGCTATATATGATAGGCTGGACATGCACATGGTGGGCATGTTGTGAGCGGAACTGGCTGGTGCCGGAAGTCAGACTGGATGGCCCGGGAGACCCCTTCTGACTTGCTCTGTTTCTATGTTTCTATGCTTTCTTTGGTAGAATGGGAAAAACTTATTAAACAGTCCACTAAGACCACCAGCAATTTGCTTGTGCTCTGCAAAAAAAAAACAAAACAAAAACAAGAATGGAGAGAGGGGGAAGAACAATTTAATCCAATGATTTCTAATTATCTGTTTTATTATTTACACTGGTTGTAAAGAGTTGCAATGAAAACTGTCAATACGTTTTTGAGGCACCTCACCTGTTCAAAAAGCAGTTGGTCAATGAAAGATATATTATCTAAGACATCTCAGGTACTGAATACAGCAGATTGTGAAGGGATTATTTTGTGTGAGAGACAGAAAGAAGATTGGGGCCAAAATACATGTTACACTTAATGTGAAGTATGTAGCTATGTTATCTGGTTGGTTGGTTGGTTCGTTCCTTAATTAATAGAAATGTATAAGTGGGAATGAGGATGGCTGTTATCCTGATCAGAGCACATCGGAGCAAAGATTTATTCCTCCCTGTGCACACAGATGCACATACACAACCAGGACAGAAAGAGCAATAATTTTTGTGTAAGTGCACTATTGTCACTGGTGCTTAGAACTAGGGATGTCAAAGAAATCCACAACGGATACAAATGAGTTTGGATTTCTATGAATCGGACCTGTCAATTGATTCTGTTTTTGCTTGCTTGCTTGCTCGCTTGTTTACCTTGGGGGGAAGATTAGTACAAATGTCTGCTTACACTAATGTGTTTTTTTTCCTAATGTGAGCTAATGCTAGTGAGCTAATGCTAATACCCATTAGCACACGTGGAATAAAATTGTCATGCATTCCAAAAACCAAACATATCTTATTTGTGAATGAGCAGAGAACGATCCCTGACAATCTGCCAAACACAGCAGAACAGATTTAACAATGTACATTCATACTCCAGACATCATTCTGGTGCTCAAGGAAAAAAGCAACAGTCTGAACAACAGGAGCAGAATGGAACATGGAATTCTCTCAACACTATTCAGAAATGGGCAGCACAGACATTCAGTGTGAGCAGAAACGGACATTCAACCTTCCAGCCAGTACCAGTGTGTGAAAGCGACTCTTCACCCTTGATGCCGCAAGCATGTTAGGCAGGCCTCAGCGGGGCTTCAGATTTGCGTTGTGAGCATATTTTGCCTCTGCATGACGCTCCTATTCTCACACTGGGATGGCAAACGTAGGCCAAACCTCCACTGCAAATTATGAAATGGGCACTTCAGTCAGTGCATGTCAGCTCGATATTCCAATCAGTTCAGTTCCATTTTTATGAATCCTATGTAAACTGAATAACCAATATGTTACAAATAAAATGGAAGGTAAACAAATTCAGCAGAAATGAATAAATAGGATTAATAAATCAGTGTGCATGTTTTATTGAAGAGTCAATAGCTTCTCCAGCTAGGGGAAGGATTATTATGACTTCCTGCAAAGCATACAAGTCTGGCTATAATATCTGCAGGGGACCAGCCATGGCTTAATGGCAGATGACCTGTTTTGTATGCAGAAGGGCCCAAATTTGCAAGCGAAGGCTGGGAAAATTCCTGCCTGAAGCCCTACAGAGCTGCTGCCAGTCTGTATTGATGGTGCCAGGTCAGGTGAACCAAGGATCTGGCCTCGGTATAAGGCAGCTTCCCTTGTTACTAAGTTCCAACTGCATGGGCTGGAAAGCAGAGAGAGTCTTCCTGCCTGCCCTGGAAGATGGTGAGCATCAGGACACGGAGGCAGTAGAGGCTGCAGTACCAAATTTTACCTCCAGAGGGAGCCATCCATGGCCATGGGTCAATTTCATGTGGCTGATATCAAAACTCCTCTGGGTGCACTTCTGGCAAAAGTAACCTGTGCTTTCTTGGGTGGCAGCCTGTTGAGTGAGAAGTAAGAGTGGGAAAGAGAAAAGGATGTGATAGAAAGAAAGAGAATGGAGGGTAGCAGTAGGATCAGAGGAGTGGTTCACTCTGTTTGGACTCCATTCCTACCCACTAGTGGTGTTGGTTCTGGTCCCTGCCAACACACGGGCCTTGGCAGATTTCCCTCAATGGAATGCTGTCATTCACAGAATAAATATTTCAAACCTTTGTTTTAGCTGGTGTGGAGGCACATGGATACTACAAGACCCTCTCTTTCCCAGGGCTTCATATTCCCAAGGAATTCAACTAAGAGAATCTAGCATCAGGCCCATAAAGAGTGCTGATATCTTGCCATGGGGATTACCATTGTTTGAGCAAGCCTTGTGACGCACCAAGCCCTCTTTAGACCAACGATGCATCGCCATGCACTGGATGTTGGTTAGCTAAAACTGTTTATTTTCTGGCTGAGAAGGGAACATAATCATCCAAGCAACATCCTTTTGTTGGATCCTATGTCCATCCTAGGATAAGCAGCAGATTCGGTGTTGAATTTCAGAGACGCTTAATGTGGGAAAGCTTCATAGCCCTGATGTAAACGCTAATGTACTCTCCCTCATCTCTCTTGGCTGCATTGTGCAAAATAATGCGAGCTAAATCTTCTGGAAAGAAGGAAATTATCGTAAAGGACCACTGGTTGTTTACAGGCATCTCTCTCGAGTTCACAGGCTGTGACATCAGTTGGGATTCTCAAGCAACTCACCACACACTAGGAGATCACTTCATACATGGCAGAGGGGCGCACGTATGATCACGTGACGCATTCTAACTTGATGCATGGCGAAGCCATCTGTGCTGGTCCTCTTACCTCTGTGTAAGCACGTGCAGCCCTCATTTGCATTGAAACTGCAGTGCACCAAAGGGAAGAAGTTAAACCTCCCCCCAAACTTATGTTTTGTGTTTGTGTGTATGCAAAATTCCATCCCCTGCGCACACACGCGCACACACACACACCAGGAGAAAAGGGGGAGATCAATGAAATAAGTTCTCTCTCTCTCTCTCTCTCTCTCTCCTTCTCTCTCTCTCTCTCAATCTTTCTCTCTCTCTCTCTCTCTCTATCACACACACACACACACACACACACAAACACACACCCCACACAAGGGGTAAAATAGAAACATACCCACACTTATGAAACAAACAAGCAAACTGACAAACAAAATCTGGCAGGAGGTAAGGTTTTGTTCCCTCCCCACCATGCATGCTTATAGCAAGATAAAGGAAATGGCTCCCCTATTCATGGTCAACAGATTGCTTAGTTTCACCCACAGGCAGAAAAAAGGAGCATCAACTCCTACCCGGGACACCACGTCTGATGGGGGAAACATCTCGCACGTGGTGGGGTTACAAAGTGTAAGGCTGTGTTATAAACTCGCACAATGAGGCCACTCTGGAGAAAGCTTTGGTGAACAGACGTTCAAACCAGACAGATCCTCAAGCAGGCAAGGCATGGGGCAGAGTATGAAGCATACGTCTTCTCATTTATAGAGGATCATCTTCTTTTGAAGGCATTCTCTTTTCCAAGGGCTACTCAAGTCTCGTCCAAAGATCAAGAACCAGCAGAAGGAAGAGTCAGTCCTGAAGTTGCTATCAACAGCCAACTAAACAGGCAGGAGTGCAAACTAGACAAACTCTATAGGGAAAGGAGTTGTCTTTCTATTGATAATATATGATTTTTTTCTAAATGAGCACCTACACATGTACTGTAGAATACACTACACGTAAGCTACTTTTATTCTCTGTTTTGGTGACTCCTGACTAGTGATCCTGCCTGTAGGACAAATCAACTGGCCACCTCAACAATTGCTAAGGAACCTTCAAAGAGAAGAAGGCAAGCTTAGGGCAACTTCCACAGGAAATGATAACATGGCAGGCATGACCAGCCTGAACGTGTTGCCTTGCCAGCCTCCACACTCAAAGTTGCCCACTTCTGATCTTCCTTCAGCTTTGGTTATGGGAATGGTGGATCAAGTGCCTCAAGTTTCTCTTTTAATTAAGGCTGCCAGTCCTGTTGGGATTATTGATCTACCAGGCTATTTGCCTGCCATCCTTGGACCACAGACTTTAATGCTAATAATTTTGGCAGTTCACTTGGGTCTGGCCAAAAGCTGCCATATACATCAGCATGATCATCAAATAATGTGTTTACTGTCATGAGGGAAACTCCCTTTCTGTCCATAACAGAATCATAGTAACGCAATAGTTAAATAGCAAGCGCTCAGCATGAAACACAAACCTGAGACAGTTGGATTAAGGCCGGATGCAGACCTCTTGCATTTGAGTGCCAGATTTCATTATGGTGAGGTTGTTGGGAGGCTGGGGCGGCACCTTCGAATGGTAGGTGGTGGCCAAAGGTGACAGAGGCAGGGCTACAACACCACAAGCACCAGCATATTTTAGCTTCAGGCTCCTGCAGCCAGTAACAAAGCACTGGGAGAAGCATTTTAGAAGTGAGGATCTTCTCACGTGCAGAAAAACCGCACCAGGCCCAGCCAACTACCCATGGCTTGGCCGAAGGAGCATGGACTTTCATGGCACCTCCAAGGGCCAGACTGGGGCCACAGGAGGGACTGCCCCAGCCTGGGCAGCAAGAGCCTTCTGCTTTGCATTGCAGCTCTCTCCCAAGTAAGCACGTGCAGGGCTGTAACCTTTGCATTTATATTGCGCTCTTCTAGTTGGGCAGAGACTCTTCTGTTCAGGCAGCTGCACACAGCGTCACGGGAAAGGCCAGATGAGAGAAAGCATACGGGAGGCTATTCCTCTGCTTCACGTGCTCTCCTCTTGCACAGATGGTGCATCTTTGCAACCTTCCACACTGCTGCACACGCAAGGAGGGGCCGTGCGCGCTGTCTGGAATCGGCGGTCAGGTCACTAGGAAGACACAGTAGGGAAGCCCAATAAAAGGATCCACTGTCTCGAGATGGCACTGGCTGAGGGAGATCCACCGTGGCAAATCCTCTCCTGTTGTCAGCTGTTGAAGTTTGGGAGCTTTGAAGTCCTGGCATGTACACAGAGTCCATTCAAAGTGCTAACTCGGATTTTCCTCAGATTGTTTAATCTCCAGGACTGTAGGCGACAAAGAGTGGAAGTGCCAAGAAGGGTGTGTGAGCCGATGCCTGTCTCTGGGAATCATGGGGGATATTAGTCAGAACATGAGGGAAAAAATAAACACATAATAAAACCCACCTTCCCCCTGCTACTGTATTCTAACAAAAGGATGATCCCTCACAATGGCTAAAGACTTTAATTTAAGGTACGCTGTAGCGCAGACTAAAGGCCTGATTTCAAATCTGAAAGAAAACCTCTGAGGTTTATCAACTACTTTTCTTAATCGTGGAGTAGGGGGGGTCTTTTCTTCATTTGTGGGTCCACCAACACTCCAAACAAATCTGAAGCCATTACGACGCATGGCAGTTGGTCGATAGTGTGGAAAAACCTCATTTACTGACTGGCCAGACAGTTTTAAAACCTTCAGATTTTTCTAAGTCTGGGTTATTAACTGTCTGACTGTAATCACATCTTCACCATAGGGAGCTTCAAAAGCTTTTCATTTGCATTGAATCAGTTGCCTTCCTCCCTGTCTTTTCCCCCCTGGAAATAAGCTTAAATAATTCAACAAACTGCACACATGGCTAGTGATTATTGAACCATTCTGAAACACTCGAGGCAAATGGACCATTATGTGGTGGGAATTAAAACTTTCCTTTCCGTTGTCGTTGGGAGGGATACATACATTGCAAATGCTCGCTGTATAGGGCTTCGTAGACATGTAACCCAGGCGGTCTATTAGACATCTTTAGGTACACGTACATGTGTCTGTCCCTGCGCACGCTCTGCGTTAGGCAGCCATTGCGGGAAAGCTACAGAAACATTGCACTGCGCTCCATATTGAAGTTAATGTTGACAGACTGTCGTCAGTTTAATCTATTGATGTATAATAATGAACATATGTTCCATGTTGTGAAAGCAATCTAGAATGTGCATTCTTTGTAATCAGACTTTGCACTCTTTCAGCAATCTGTCTCACATGGAACAGACATGCTGGCTTTCTTCCTATGTTCAGAAGGAGAGTGGCCATGCTTTCTTTGTCTCCCAGAATGCATCACTGCAACTGGGCATCTTTTGCATTAAATCGAATTCAGCCTGCAGATGAGATTCCACAATGACCTTTATAAGCAACATCTCTCTCTCCACCCACTTTCTGATCAAACAGCCAACCTGAAGAAAGCTTTTCCAAAACTCAACTCCTAGCTTACAATTGTGTAACTTTTAGTTGTTCCTATACATGCCTTCTGATATGTTGATATTTGGATTATTTTCCTCCAGTTGATCAACACACCTACCTACTCTTCTACCACCGCAGATAGTAAAGTACTGTCCTAATTTGATCACACTGTCCAGCCCCCATTAATAATCTTGCTGCCCTGCTTTGGACCAGCTGAAATTTCTGAACCACTGTCAAGGGCATCTCTATGTATAACACATTGCAGTAGTTAAACTCAGAAGTTACCAGAGCATGCATATCTGTAGCTAAGTGATCCCCTCCTGGTGAGGACATAGTTGGTATATCTGTCTAAGAGCTCTCCTCTCCTCTCCTCTCCTCTCCTCTCCTCTCCTCTCCTCTCCTCTCCTTGTTCAGTGCCACTCATCTGCACTGAAAAAGCAAAGTACTGTGAGTATGTTGACAGAGGTAAAGCTTAGTATCCAAAGACTGTTCAGACATTGTCTCTATCATTAATTCATGTGGTGTCCTTGGCCAAGATGCTTTCACTCCACCTCACATGCCCATCTGCAGCATGGATATCATAAGACTGACTTCGCGCACAGGTTTCTTGTTCCAAATTGGTTTTTTTTTTTAAATGCAAACAGACATACCCCAGTAATATTTCAATTAGGCCAACTCAAGGACCACAAAATTGTGTGCAAGTTTTCAAGTGGCTCAGACTTCTGCATTAGACAAGACGGCAAGTGGAGCAGAAGCAAAGTGGCTGCTCATGCCATGCATTGGGTTCTGCTCTCGAATTGGGAGGCTCTGCCACAGCCGAAGGTGGCTTCAGTGCATGCCTGGAAGTTTCCCTGGGACTGCTGGAAAGAAGAAACTGACAGAGGAGGATTCCCCACTTTGGAAAAATGGAATGTAGTTGTTTCCTCAAAGCCACCCCCATCCACATTGTTATAACGATCACAACAGAACACCATATGTTTGGAAACTCCAAACTGCCACGCAAATGCACAATTTATTAGCACAAAATTGTTCAGCCCCAAGTGATTTGGTGTACGACAGATTCATTGGTGCAGTATCATGAATGCTTTGGTAAAGAGAGGATCTTAGTCATTAGCTGGACAAAGCAGGAACTTCTTTTTGAAAGACTTCTGCTTTGCTGTTTGGAATGCTCACAGTCCGATCCGATGTGGGTTTGCTGCACTCTAAAATGCATTAGAGAGATGTGCACAAATGGCCTCCCAAAACTCTTCCCCTATTTGTACGAAGAGAAACCAAGACAAAGGCATATCACCAAATCCCTCTGCATTGATGAAATTCTCCACCATTTCCTCAGGAGTGCAGCTCACCATGAGGAGTATTCCTAGCATACCTTTCCCGTATGCTGCTCCCTGTGTTCGGAAGCTCAGGTAAGATTCATTTTGAGTTCGATAAGTGATCTACAGATGACACCAATCCAGTTGAATGTATATCTCTGCTCTCCAATATTAACAAACGAGAGGCAGACAGTGTCATGAGATTGGCAGCAGCTGCCTGAAAACCTGGGAACATTTGTTGTGGCTAATATGGTGAATTGTAATGCTTTAATTTGACCATTTTAATCTAGGAGTTGCATTGATCCCTCACAGGAGATTTGGGGGTTCAGTCTGATAGAGGTTCCTTTTTTTAACTTCTCAGTAGTGACCTCTCTTTTCATTTCATCCTTTGATAGTGTTTGTGTATTTGTGCATTCAACAGAGCCTTTGTACTTTAGTGCATTGTATAGAATTAATGTATATATAGTTTGTTCTTGGTTGATCTGATCATGGTCTTTGAAACAACAAATGAACCAGTCACAAATAGTACTGCTTCTTTCTTGTTTTGAAGGGTTTCCATTTTTGCATATTTGTGCCTATTACAATAGCTGGATGAAAGCCAGAAAGTGCAAGAGGCAGTTGGCTGCCTGGGCACCATGTTGTATCCTCTGGGGTACATCTGCTCATTAGTACTTCACTCTAGAGGTAGTGTAGTAGAGATGAGCCCAGATTTTAGTAATAGGGCATGAGTCCTCATTCTAAAAGTGCTCCATGTCTCAGGTATCAGATTGTTCTGCTCTTAAACATCAAGGTCATCCTTGTAAGGTGATCGGCCTGTATGCTGGGAGGGAGAAGCACATGCAGTTCTGATGGGGTTTGGAGTGGTTTTAGGGGTTTGGGACTTGGGGTTTTGTTTTACTACAGCCCATCATACAGCAGAAATAAATTTCACTGGACTGAACAAAGCAAGTACACAGCATAGCAGTGGAGTCTTAGTTTCAACCAGAAAGTTCCGATTAATAAATGTGGCATGTGAGAGTCTTCTTCTACAGCGTGAGAGGAGGTCTTGAAGTGACATTTATGTTTTGGAGGTGCCCAAACAAAGACACTTGCTTGGCACAACAACTTTAAAGAAAAGGTTAAGAAATATTTTACCATAAAGTGTTCAACATTTGGAATAATGGTCTTCTCTGCATAATAATTGCATCACGCTTTTCTGCCAAACTTTTGAAGTCTGGGCTAAAATGAATTCTCTGCCTTTGAAAGTTCACTCAAGCAGCAATATAAGCTCTTGGATCATTTTAATGCAGCCCAACTCACCCCCTCCCTGATTGTGGAGTGGAATTATACCTTGGACTCCAGTGGGTGAGATTTTCCCCGACACTAAGCATTAATGGAAACTGCTAATCTCAACTCATTCTGTCACGAGGTTCATATTGTGCAATTCCACAAGTTTTGCTGCTCTCAGCACTTTCATCCAACTATTGTAATAGGCACTAATATGAAAGGTTTAAATTTGAGTCTGATTTATTTTATATGAAACGATATAAAGTGCTTTTATGAACAACATAAAACCAATCACAAACACAGTCAGTTAATTATCCAGTTAAAACACACTTCATGACTGGACACAATTCAGAATGTAAATGCCACCTGCCTTCAGTTTTACCATTTGGAATTCTCCATGCTTTGGAGTAGACTCTTATCTAAATGGCACGACACAAAAATACAAGTTCAACATTTATATATGACAGTACTCAATATTATGAATCAGATCCAAATGTAGCTGTGCTTAGATCAGACCTAGTAAGTATTTTAGGGTTGTGTTTGTTTTGTTTTACTTAGCTGTTTCTTGATGAACTTAGGAATTATTTAAGATTTTTAATAAATACCTTTAGTCAGGCCTTTAGTCAGGCTTCATCTAGAGTACTGTGTCCAGTTCTGAGCACTAAAGGTGCAGAAAAGCTAGAAAAGGTAGGGAATGGAGGCAAAGCTCTATGAGGAAAGATTGAGAGAACTGGGCACGTTCAGCCTCAGGAAGAGAAGGTGGAGGGGTGATAGGATAGCACTCTACAAGTACCTGGAAGGCTGCCACAAAAAGGAAGGACAAGATCTCTTCTCATTGGCTCCAGAGTGCAGGACACAGAACAAGGGACTTAAGTTAAAAGACACAAGGTTTAGACTAGACACCAGGAAGAATTTCCTCACTGTCAGAGCAGTGCAACAGTGGAGTCTATTACCTGGGGAAGCTGTGGACTCTCCCTCACTGGAGACAATATGTGCCTGGACACTCATCTGAATGGGATGGTGTAACTTAGTGCCCTGCAATAGCAGGGTTGGACCTCATGGCCTTCTGGCCTCCTCCAACTCTTAGTAATGTATGAGTCTGTGAAGAAGTATGTGAGGGTACTCACATTATGGTACATATGTTACTTCATTTTTATAAAAAGGTGATGGTGTAAGATTGATGTGGTGGTATGTTAGTATCTTGATCGCCATAAAGTGTAGTGTGTCTCTGCGTGTAGCCAATGCTGATCAGGTGGTCCAGGGAAAACTTAAGGGGCTGGGGATGCTTTTGCTCAGTTCATCTCCACTAAATAGCTTCTCTTCAATGAGTGGCCCACCCACCAAACTGTAATAATCAGCATTAATCAATCAACCAAATAAGCACCTTTTTCTTCTTCCTTGAAGAAGGTAAAAAACATGCCCAACCATGGTCACTTGGCCCTCTTAAATTGGCCAAGAAGCCACCAACCATCATGAGAACAACTCCACTACCCTCCATGGGTGAGAATAGGTTTCTGCACCCTGCCTTCCACAACATATGCCCCCTCTTCCACAAATTACAACTTGTTTTGTTTTCCTTCCTGGTAGCATTTTCATCCACCAACAGGCTATTTTGCTTTGTCTACTGTCTAGCATACTTTCTTGTTTGTTTTCAGTATTCTCTATTTTAAACCACATTCCTGCATTCACACATGATTGACTAACTCAAGAAGAGCCATTGCACTACTCTGCCCTTAACCTTATGTGTACTCACAGAGGTTTCTGTATCAGTTTTTGCTTGTCAGGGTCCTTGGCAAGGTCATCTTCAAAGCAGGAAATGCTACCCAGATCCAGATCCAGGTCGGAATCCAGCCCCAGGTTTTCCTACATTTCAGCCCTCCCTGGTTTCTTGGGTCTGTTTCTCAGGCTTATTCAGTGTACCAGATGAAGATCCAGTCAGAATCCTGCCTGGGGTCATCCTCCCAGTCTCGCTCTTTGATTCTGGGGCCTTCACCATTTCTTCAGTGCAGAAATGCTACCCAGATGCAGATCCAGTCTGTAATCCAGTCCTGGGTTTTCCTACATGTCTGCCCTCCCTGGTTTCTTGGGTTCCTTTCTCCATCTTCATCAGTGTACAGATGCACAGAAGATGGATGATCCTCTGCTCAGTGAAGGTCTGAAGAGGGAATTGGCTATTTTCACATGGGATCAGTTGTACTGCATGATCCAACTTCTTGAGCATAGAGCAGAACCTGACATCAGCCCATTCCTTCTTCAGACTTCCTTGAATGAGAGGGAGTCAAAGGAAGAAGATGAGCAAGTATGCACCACCGGAGTCAGGTTCAGGTTCTTCTCCTTCCATTTCTACTTCCACTTCCACTTCTTAGCCTTCTCTATCAGTTGTATGCGACTATCTCTGGCTCAGGGGCCAATCCTTGCCCCATCCCAGAACCTGTACAAAACAGAGCAGCTTCAGAAGTACCACCACAACCAGATTTTCTGCCAAGTATTGGTGGTACAGCAGGGAAAATCCTCTGATTCTCTTTTAGAACAGGGAGATGCAATTTTGTTTTTAAAAAAAGGCAGTACCCCATTGTGGTAGTCTGCTAGCTCAAATGGCATTGCTTTAGTGGAAACTAGGTTTTGAACTATGTAGAGAAAAGAAGTCAACTATTCAGATGTATGTGCAAGGCTAATACTTGTTCAATGGAAAGAGTTGATGGAGCTCTGTTTGTGGTACTTGGGTTTGCAGAATAGTATCATGGGACGTCTGTCCATCAAGCACTGTTTCTGGCCAACCCTCACTGTAAAGTACACAAGAAGAATGGATATTGACTGAAACCAGATTTTAATTTCAATGCCGTTGATTCAGGATAACTCTCCAGAATGATGTGACATTATTTTACTCTAAGGTAAGTGATGGAGCAGTGCGAAATGTATATCACCTTGGTCAGGAACTAATTTCCAAAGACAGCCCGCTTTCTTTTTTCATGTTCCATATTTAAATTTTGTTCTGAGATTTGTCTTAGTCCATTCCATGAAAGGGTGGTTTAATCAGATTAAACGAGTGGCCCAGCTGATTAATTGCTCTGTTATTGAAGCAGGATTGGGCAGTTTTAATTCTAAGAACCAGCTCCCTCGTTCCACCTCCTGCCGTCATCTGTCAGATTATGCTCCATTACAAGCCCATTTATTTCAGTGATAACATGGCTCCCTGCTCAAGAGAGGTATTAAAAAGACTGATGGATAGATACAGGAAAAAAGCAAAGCCTTAACCTTACATTTACACAAATTATAGGAACAAGTTTAATAAATAAAAGCCAGACTCTAACAGGGACAAGCCATCACCTTGGCACTCTCCAGATTCGCAACACACAATGGCTACAATATCTAGGGATGATGGAAGTAGTAGTCTTGAAGGGTGACAGGCAGACTGCTTTGGCTCTGTGGTCCCAGAAATGAAAAGGCAGAATTCAAAATCCTTGCTTAACCACAGGATTTGAAAAAACTTAACCTGTGGTTGTTAAGCAGAGGTTATGAACTGTGGGAGGTTTTTTTTTTTTTTGCTATAGTAATATTACAAAGCTGAAATCTGATGTGCATTAAGTGCTCTTGAAACTAGAGCCAGGAAAAGAGAAGAAGAGGACCACAATTTGCAGATTCTGTCCAGCCTTGCTGTTACAGCCTCGCTCTGGCCAATTATAAAAAAGAACAAGGGCTCCTGAGCCATTTATACTTGCACAGAAGAATATTTTAGTTAGTGCAGAATGAACGATGCAAAACCCATCCTCTTCCATATCTGGTTATTTTCCTTTGCAGAAAATGCGGATACTGTACCACGATTTGGTAGCTAACTTCTTTTTCCAGAAATACAAGCTGATAATTGTTAATCCTTGGAAGGATTAGAATAATATCAAGCCTCCAAATTGTCAAAGAAATTATGCCCCCATCTGGCATGCAGGAAGAAAATCAAGCTGAATGAAACATGGTGGGGTTTGCTGTACATTCCTGCAAAACAGATACAATGAGACTGCTTGAGCATGTGGGGAACATGATTACTATCTAACGTTGCATTTTCACTGTATGTGCTGAAAAGCTAATCCATCCTTCCTATTAAGAAAGTTTCTGGACAAGCCATCCTACACACATCGACTCAGAAGTAGCCCCAAGAGCCCCAGTGGGGTTTACTTCCCAGTAAGTACATATAGTAGCTTTCCTTTACTTGGTGCCCTCGAGACGCGTTGGATGTTGGGGTTGTGGTCCAACACATCTGGGCAGCACCAGGCGAATGGCCAGTGCTTAGGAATTTCTAGGATTGATACAATGATAATATCTAATCACCTGTTGATGGGGAAAGTGGCTGCTTAACAGAACTGCTATGAAGGACCATTATGGATCATTAAGGATGAAGTGGGAAGTTGCCAGGTTTGATTTCCAATACAGGTATTAATCTGCTGGAGGAAAAACAGCAGCAAGAAGGGTGAAAAACAGGCTGAATGCAGGTCGAAATCCCCAGCTGAGTGAGAGCACTGGTCAGCACGGCATTTGCATCCATGTGAGGCACATTCAGATTTGTATCTTTGCATCGGAATGAACCTTCCCATCCAGAGCTTTCAAAAAAGTTGTACATACAGTATATACATGCAGCTACAGCTGAGGTAGTTGGAAAAACTCAGTTGGGGCTTCTTAAGGGAAAACAAAATGCGCAGAAAAACTCTTTGTCAAGCCTCTAGTTGGCATTTTCCAAGACAGTCTATGAGCATCTGCTTGCAGAGGTACCCTGGCTTTTCTCCCCTGGGCAGGTGGCCACCCATTAAGGCAAGTGGAAGCCCAGGGGAATGGAGCCTCTGTTTCTGCACGTCAGAGTTCAAAGAGCATCTGCCAGCCATTCTATAGATCATGTTTAACCCATATCAATAACATCTGTGCATTTCTCTGTTCATACTGGACTTCAGCCATGCTTCCAGGACTATGGAACATGAATATGAAGCAGAGTGGCAATAAAAAATATAGAATTGGCCCCAAAAGAAAATATCCCTCCTTTCTTTTGATGGGGCTCCCAGAGCACCATGGAGGTTCAGAGGAACTCTGTGCATGCCAAGATGAGATCAGGTGTTTCCATTGGCAGGAAGGAAGTTGCATGAGTGCTTTGTCAGAGAAATAAAGCAAGAATCCATCCTTGCAAATGAGCCCACAAACATTACTCAGCTACATAACAGTAACGGTAACTGTAACAATAATGATACTAATAAATTGAGTGCTGGAGGCTGGCAGATGAGAGACAGAGAGTTCATTTGTTCTTCCTTCAGCCCCCTGTATTTTTATGCTAGCTGTGGAGGAAGAAGCTAGTCCTTCTCGGCTAGCTCACTCACTTGCCTCCATGCAGTTCGTTGTCACCTCTGCTACCCAGGCAAGTCCTTAAATGCAAGGCAGAAAGAATCCTTAGTGCCCAGATGTTCCAAAAAACCATCTAGGATGCTCCACAGCTTTCAATCAACCTCTTGGGTAGCAAGTCCACATCACTGTACCGGCTCTGAGTTTGTTATCAAGGTGCTGCTTTACAACTTCCTTCGGAAATGTCTTATGTCTAGCATTTGTTGGAAAACACCTAAGAACCTCCCTTCAACTGAGCCAGGCCATTAGACTATCTAGCCCAACCTGACGGGCAGCATTTCTCCAGGGCTTCTGACGAGATTATTACTTGGCTGCTCCTAGAGATGCCAAGGATTCCTCCTGGGAGCCACTGCATGCAACATATGCGCTCTATGCTAAGCAACAGCCCCTCTGTGTCCCAGACCTCAGGTTGCACTCCTTGCCAAGAAGTATCCAAGAAGCCCACAGCTGGGTGTTCTCTGCTTTGTGGAATATTTTCCCAGAAAAAGGCAGAGCTATTCCACAGTCTCTGCCTTCTGGAACTGTGTCAAAATAGGCAGTATCCAACATTGTCATTCTGCAAACTCAAATGGCACTAGCAAAGCTCCCCCAGCAGTTGAACCACCAGTTCTGCAATTGTGCTTGCGCAAATATAATTTGAGTTGGCTTCTCCTGTGGCCCATAGTTTGAAATCCAGATCCCACTGCTGCAATGTCAATGCATTAGCACAATGACGCAGATGAATGCTTCCTAATATTTTATCAACATAAATATTCCAGAAAATGTCCCTCTTTAAATTATCATCTCCTATTTATTTATTATTAAGCATGTATTCCACCTCTCCACCAAAATTGATGCTCAAGGTGGCTAATAATAGTAAAACCAAGATTAGAATGAAAACTTCATTAACAAGTAATGTAGAAACAGATAAATTAAAAACACAACCTCAAATTTCACAACAATAATATTTATCTGGCCAGGGTGACTATTTATCTGGCCAGGGCAACTTCTTTTATATTGTTATTTATTTTATATTGCTAGTTTTATATTGTTATTTTGTATTATATTCTATGTTGTGCGCCGCCCCAAGGCTTCGGCGAATGGGGCGGCATAGAAATGTTTTAATAAATAAATAAATAAATAAATAAATAAATAAATAAATAAATAAATAAATGAAATAAAGGAGATCAAAAAGCACCCAGCCAAATAAAATTCCATTTAGTGGCAAACTAGCAAACTAGCTAAAGTTCTGCCTAAATAAAAATGTTTTTGCCTACTGGTGGAAGGACAACATAGAAGGAACCCTAGCAGGGACTTTCAGAGCCTGGAAATGCTCATCCAGAAGGACTTCTCCCATGTCCCCACCAAAACGGTCTCTAATGATGGTGGAACATCTACAGAAGATCATAGAGTCCAGAGAGGCACATGCTGGAGATTATGGTCTTTCAGATAGCCTTGTCAGGAAGTAACTTTGTGACTGAAATCCTACAAACTCCTGGAAGTAAGTGCAATGGAATGCAATGAGACTTAGTTATGAGTAGATGGCGCAGGGTTGCGCCATATGGGTGTCTAATGTTTGTAACCAACTTGATTTTAACATAAAGAACATTTCTACAGCAAATATCTTGAAAATATTGCCATTTCAATTGCATAAAAATGAAGATCACATGAATGCAGTGCATGTCTTTTCATATTAGTAGGGCCGTGATCCTTTCCCACATGCACCTACCATGTATTATAGAAGGAAAATATGCCATTTAGATGTGCCTGGATACATGCATTTTGCACCTGGTCTCAGCACTTGAGTGTAAAGTGACAAGCAAGAAGTAGCCTATAAATACTGAAGTGGCAAAAGGGAAGTGAGTATGAAGACAGAAAACAGATCCGTGGAAGCAATTTGTCATAAAAAGGTTGGATGACGTTGGGGAGAGATTAAATTAAATGGGATTATGAAAGATTTCGCCCTGCATGTCTTTCTACAACATCAGAAATTAATTCTGGAAATGCTGCATGTTACAGCACTTGCAAGTAACAAGAGGGATTGCAAATTTATTGTAGACAATGGTTGCATTAATGGTGCAAAAGAAGCAAGAAAAGTTGAACTCAAAGTTAGTGTTCAGTGTTAGTTTGCTACAAGTTTTATTCCTAATTTAAATACAATTTAAATATTATGATGTAAAATCTTTGTTGCCTTTTATCAATCCTCGCCTTTGTCCAGTGTACAGGTGCATTTATACCTGCTGTTTGACATTTATTAATAGACCTTGAGAAACTATTTTAATGGGGACACTCTCATTAAGCCGTTCCTTGGCTGTGTTATAGACCTGCTCGCTGGCAGCTGCATTGCTCTCAAATTCTTTCTCTGAAAGTGATACCGCTGAATTGATTCTGAGCAATTTTTTTTTTTTTTTTGGAACTACAATACAAATGTAAATCTAATGGGTAATTTTATTAACTGCACAAAATTTTGTCACCTCTGACAAAAAACACATGGCTTCCTTTTGCTACCGCAAACCTTTCTGTTCTTCTTACATTTATAAGAAGAGCTATGTTTATTATTCTTTCTACCACTGAAATGAAATTGTGGCTTCTGTTCTTATTCATGTCTATATCATTAGCAATTCAGATAAAAGCAGATAGTGAAAAGGCTATTGTATAGTGGCAATGTTATTCGATTGAACACCCGTACCGTCAGGAATTTTGAATGTTTGATAACTTGGGGAAGAAACTTAGAAACTAATCCTGATCATTACTTTTTGTCCTTTATACCTCATATGAATTTTCCCTACTGTAATGATTGGACAAATGCCTTTGGCACGAAGGAGAAAGGGGAGAAATATATAGTAATATCTCATATATAAACTAAGGCTTGAGTCTTCTAATCATTGTAAAAATATCATCTTGATAAGATTTTGGACAAAACTGGCATTTTTGGGGAAGGAAAGCCCAAGGAAATGATCATTTGTGCATATTAGCACAAAATTAATGTGAAATTAACATAATTTTTACAAAATGACATTTATAATCTACAAACGACTTGCACATTGTGGTCAATCTGTCCCCACAAATATGCTTGCTTTTGAAAAATATTGTCATCAACTTAGAATCTGAGAATTAAGCTGATTTCAAATTTAGTTTTCAAAATAGGAAACTCAACTAGGACCAGAATATCTTAGGCCACTCAATGGGAGCCAAGATTTCATAAGAGATGGAGATGAAACCTGATTTCTCACCTTTGAACCACGAACCAATCTGCAACTCAGTTATGCTTTAAAATTCACACTTCTCTGAAGTGTGCAGTGAAGTTTCCACTCAATATTTGTGTACAAATATGTATGTATTTGGAAAAGTAACATTCAGAAATGAATTATATTAGGAAAATTGCTTGCAAAATATGTTCATTAGGGATGAATCCACATCACAATTACTGTATTAAGAAAAATATGAAAAGTAATGCTTAGAATTTTTCATTTTGTAAAAAACATTGAAAATTGAATTTCTATGAGGTACTTAACACAGAAAAAAAGATTGATGAGAAAATGGGGTGGGGGTGCTTATGAAGGAAGGTAAGTGAAACTGCTAGACAGATCCAGCCAGCCCTAGTGCTAGTTAGTCATCAAAATTTTGGAAAAATGAAACCGATGGAAAGGTTGATGAAGGTCTTTTTGTGTGTGCAGCCACTGAAAATTGAAGCAGCTTTTGGCAGAGATGGAGAAAGAATGGGAGAACTGAGCCAAAGGTTTGTTGCAGGGCAGGTACCACTACCTCTCTGGCATTTGTTTTAAGGCAACGGACTTGTTGCTTGTTAGACAGACTCCTCCGCTTGCCTCCTCCAATGTTTTCCCCATAAATCTGTAAATCAACCAAATCTTTAAAAATGCTGCAAGTCTCCACAGTTACCTCTCCTCCAACGGAAGCCAAATCCAGGTAGCTCTGGTCCAGGAATATCTTACTCCTCGGGGAAGCAGGAAGCAGAGACTGCCCTGCTCCATTTGCAACAGAAGGAAACCACATTTTCAGATATGAAATACCGAAGTTAAATTTCAAATACCCACCAGATACTGTGGAAATGTTTACCCCCATCAAAATTAGCAAGGGAGAATTTTGAGGAAAATTTGGGTTTGGTCCATTTTTTACTGCTCTTCGAAATTCTGGGGAAGATAGAACTCTTTTAGACAAGCATCTCACGTCTGTAAAGTGCCACTGAAGACGCAGCGAGAGGATTGCTTTTAATCTATCTATCTTTTAGCTGACTTTGATGAGTATTCATTTATTTAATTTGTTTTTATTTCTCTTCATTTCTAAAGAGCCCTAGGAGGCCTTTGGATACAGTTCCACCCAAGTCTTACAGAGAGTGAACACATTTAGATATTATTAGATAAGCTACAGAAACAATGTTGCTTGGACACAGACCTCTATAATGCCTCTTATTCACATCTCACGTCTTCCTTTCAGTCTCTTCTATTTCTTTCTCTAGGATTATTTACACTATCAGCAATCTAGAAGAGTATGACATGGTGGAAAGCATAGATCAGGACAATCAAGGAACAAAGAAGAAAAGAAAGAAACACATATTGTAACTCTGCACAAGGACATACTGCTAAATAAATCTTAGGCGAAGCATTTCAGCCTTGCAAAATGGGGAAAAGAATCACACAAAGCCAGGAACACATCACATGATCAGTGGCTAGGAAAAGAAATAGGGCTTGGGGAAGCAGAGGCAGCTATCTGAGGCTTCCTAGCAGGCCTTAGAGAGGCCTGAGAGTTGACACCCTGCGTTTGGAGCTTAGAAGGAGGGCGCCACAGAATTTGCTCCCCGTCAACCCAATGGCAAAACTCCCACCACACTGTGCATTGGTATTGTTCAGCTGCTGGATCAAAGTCACCAGCTGAAGCTGCGATAAACAAAACCCAGGAAGAAATTGTCGGGCACAAAATGATGTCACATACTCTAAACATACATACATATATATATATGGACGTTTAATTGCAAGATATTCAGATGCACAGCAATAATATTCCACATTTACATGGTGGCTCGTAAACTTTGTTGTGTTGCTTCTGAAAAGGCCCTGTGACTCAGCTGTTTATTCAGCAATACACAACTGTTCCTTGTGTCTGTTAACAAGGAGGACTTTGTGAAGCACAGACTTCCACAGCGCTGTTCCTCTTTGGAACCATTTCCCACTAATTAGAAATCAGAGAAAAGACTGTGTTCATAAACAGTTCAGCCTGTGACTGTTTTTCCAACCACTTCTTCCAAAAATTAACTCAGTTGTAACCCTGCGTGAATAATAGTTTTGCCCAAACAGTTCAGGGAAGATTTATTGTGAATAATTGTTTTCTTGCTGTGCAGAACACTGATGCAAATTTTATATAACAGTTGAACACCCTGAGAAATGATGGGTTTGGAAATGCTGTGTAATTTTATTTTCTAAGGCATATGCCCATAACGATTGTGACAGCTCTAACAACTACAGGGAATAGCTGACAAGGATAAGGAGCAGTCAGAAGGCCAGGGGGATTTAGAAACTTTGGTGCTGCTTTGTGGATTGAGAGATTATTTGGGAAGAGATCGGTTGTAATTAATCTTTAAGATAAGCACAGCAGTGTTGCTACAAATAGCAGAACTACAGCAAAAGCAAGAATTTCTGATGGTGTTCTAATGTCTAATTAAACACAGCTAACCCCTAAGATTGGGAACTTAACCAGTGTTGTTTCTCAGCCTTTGCTTTTGAAGACCACTGAATCCTGAAGATTTAGAAATACACAAATGGTTTGAAACCTGCATGGAGCAGCTAGTCAAACTGCGTGAATGTAGATTTCCTTTAAACATGCTTCTTCTCCTGGAATTGCAACCCTGCTAAAATAAGAATAGCTGAAGACTTCCATGCACATGGGATGACCTTATGGTACAGTACCCAAAAACACATGGATCAAACACGATTTGCATAGATTTGGGCATTTTGTGCAGATCGGCACCCAAAGAGCATGTGGATTTTTTGCATGATTTGCACAAATTGCATGAAGACCACACACTTTTCACGTGTCACTATGCAAAATTGCCGAAATTTATGCAAACTGACTTACCCTTTGTATCTGATTTGTTTTAAAGTGCAAACTAGCCCATCTAAGAGATAGAAGTCCACATGCTGGCTTGACACACAACTGAGCCAATCAGCACCAGTGCAAGGTTGGCAAGCCAACATCTAGAGAGAAGCGGAAATGAAGAGAAATATTCAAGGAGAAAATGAACACTGAATTAAAAAGGCATGTGCATTTTAAACAGTGCTGCAGCTGGAGTTGCATTTGGGACTTAGGGATCTGCAAGACCACACAGAGAATGGAGGACTATAAGAGGAAAACACCATTTTGGCGTTTGTGCAAAACTGCACATTCTCAGAATATTTCCTTTTTTTAAGCTTGGCCCGCAAATAGTTCTTGTTTGCTCTAAAATGAAATGGACACACAGAATGATGAGGAAGGGGAGAGAAAGGACATGTTGTGTACTTCGCAGCAGAGCTGTCCAGAGGAGCTCCTATAACACCATTGAGTCCAGGGTCTAAAACCACCTAGCAGCATCACTGATTTCAAAATATTTTCTTACCCCAAACAATTGTCCTATTCCTTGCACAGAATTGCAGTCCTCAGCAGTCTGCTCAGAACTAAGCCCCACTGAAGAAGCACGTGTAGGACTGAAGCCCCAGATCCAGTCGCTTGAGCACCATTTTGCAGTCTGTGGAGTTAGAACGAAATATTTGTAAAGTCTGTCATTCATTTTGCCGGAAAAGTATACCAGCAAGATGCAACTAGTGCACAGTTTGAATGCTAGAGCCAAGAGAGGTAAAAGTCAGATTTTTCTACCTAATGCGCTTTCCTTTCCCATCCGACTCCCTTACCTGTAGTTAGCCTAATTAAACTAAATAGGGGACTGTTCTTAATTGGTTCCCTGCTCTATTTAGTAGTGCAGATTACACAATTTAAGAAATCTGCATTTCTTGGAATCGAAGGAGCCAGTTCAGTACACTCCTTTTCTTGAACTGTTTTGTGTAAGTCAAGGGGCCCTGAAAGACCCCATGTTGACAGCCCTAGAGACTGCCATTCCCTCAAAGCATTTATCCATAGAAATAGACTCAGCAGGAGAAGCATACGAATACCAGCCTTTCCATTCCACCCCAGCAATGGCTTTACAAGCCTGACCTAAAGTAACTCCCTGTTCTTGAGGCTCTTCACAATGATCAAATTTAGAGCAACCCAAGGTGATAAATTCTGAACGTGGAATGTCATCCTACTTGGAAGCGAACGAAACCTGATTCCCAAATGGCTACTGAGAGCTGTGGGGGTCTCAGCCCTGCATCTGTACGTATTCAGGGCCGAGAACAGCAAACTCTTGACAGAGCCTGTTGGGAGAATGGGGAAGATGGCAAATCGGAATGGTGGATGTGGTCCTAAAGAAAAGGCAGCAGGCATGTGTGCCTGTACCGGAATAGGGAAGAACTGGGCATGTCGTATATCGAAGGGAAGAATGGCGTTTCCATGCATGGGGACCAAGGCAAGACAATCCTAGTCTCAGCTGTGCTGGTCAAAGACAATCAGGATTTGATTTGATGCATTGACACAAAGGGAAGTCAAAGAAGTGAATAATCTAAATCTAACAATCCTGTGTGTGTGTGAAAACGCCACAACCTCCAAGGGCAATTAAACTTTTCATCAAATGCCTTCTGCACAGTGCACTCCTATGGCCACTAGGCAGGGTCAAGACAGCCATTGCTTTGTTTCTTTGCCTGTCTGCAGAGGGCCGGCACTCAGAAAAGCACCCCAACCATGTGATTTAGTTTCTGAGTCAGGAGCAACTTCATTCCCCTCACAGCTGATGTGGAAAAACCACATCAGTCGGCCACTTCTCCAAGCCTGCAAGTGATAGCAAGAGGCATCTCAGTGATGGGATTGGGAGTCAGGAAAGGAGCAAGGCACTTCTAGGATATGGGGCATCCTGGGAAAGCTTCTGCCTCCTTCCAACACATAGATGACCAAACCACTCAAAGTGTTTTGCTTCGTGGAAGCAGCTTGGGGCCAGCCTTTGTCCCTGCCCTATGAACCTCTGAGTCTAAAGAACAGAGTATTCTGCAAGGCAGCTGAAAGCAGAGAGGTAAAAGCACAGAGGCAGGCAAAGGCTCAGAGAAAGCTCTACAGCCTGCATCTGTCCTTCTAGCTAATTCTAGCTTTCCGCTGTGCCCTTACTTTCCCCTGCATAGTCTGATCTGGGCAATGTTGTTTTCACTGCTATCACATGCATACCATTTACTACAGGAGCCAGCGTAAGCGAAGCTCCATTGGTAAAGAGCCAGGGCCAGCTTCTCTTTTGAGGGACCCCTTAGCTTAGTGCTATCTGGTAGACGTCCTGTGCAAATAGGACCACCATACTAGTGGCTGGTGTGTCCCATTCTCTTCTTTATTCCCACCACCTCTACAGGGCGGGCAGGCCCTTCCCAAGGATAAAGAAGAAAGCAGTGATACTAGTAGCTACCTGCTGCCATTGTAATTGCCCACACTAGAGACATTCAAGGTGAAACCCAACAGGCATCTGAGTGGGATGGTATGACTTGGCATTCTGCACCAGCTGAGGGTTGGACCAGATGGCCATCTTGGCCCCTTTTGACCCAACTGTTCTATGGAAAAGGCAATAGAATAGGGTATAGTCTGGGTAAATATGGAGAATGAAATGTTCATCCAGGGGCCACTGGAGTGCCAGAAACCCATGTCAGTGGATCCATGGTAGCTGTTCAAGGATGATGCCTGGCCTGATTAGAGAAAAGATGCCACACATTTTCACCTAAAATGAGAAGTACTGCAGCTTCTGACCACATATGTTACCAGTGGTGTGATGGAGTCTGGACTCAAAGGGATGCAGTGCCAGCACTTTTTTTACTGGCAGGTAGCTGATGTGATCTGCCTCCCTCCCTCCCTCTCTGTGTGTGCGTGAGAGAGAGAGAGAGACAGAGAGAGCGAGAGAGAGAGATATCTGTTCACTCTGATCTTAGTTGCAATTAACACAGCTGGAGGAAATGAATTTTCTCAACAACAATGTAGCATTCCCTGTGGTAATGCAAAGTATTTGGGGGTTGCTCGGTCTTACATGGGCTATCTGGTCCCATTCACTTTATAAGGGTCATTCTACATGGAGGTGAAGAGTGTTCAAGATGGTTTCTAGATCAATGCACACGACTGAATTTCTGGCCTTTCTTTGGAGGCCCAGAGGTGGCAACAGCTGCAATGAACACCCACATTCTACTAGTATACTGGTCCTAGCTTGTCATTCTTTCTTTTCCACATATGCAACATTAATCCTAGAATTTTCCTCAGTCAACAGATTGAAAGAGTACAGGATCCAGGAGGAAAAGTGACACTTGTAGGCTGATGCTCAGATGGTGAATGCTAATGCGATGAGTTCCGGAACAGGTGAAGGCCTTAAAGCTGCAGAGGAAGTTCACCTGCAGCACTGACTGTTGGTGACCTGCCCAGGTCCTCCAAAATCATATGTTCTGCCCAAGTTCCAGTGGCAGAAATGCATTGCAATGCAACAGTGCAATGATGGCTGAGAACAAATCTGAAATATGGATGGGCTTCCCAGGACTGAGCCCATTTCCTTAAACTCGCTGCCACCACATTCTGGTAGCACATAAAGAATACCAGGTATGCTGTGCACATGAGGTAAACTGCGCACTCAGCAGGGAATCGGTACAGCAAAGTGAAGGCACCAAGGGTAGCACAAGAGGACTTTATCCGGCTCTGGTCATCATCAGTTGGACTCTATTGGACTCACCAGCACTTATACTCTAACTTTGCAAGACCTCCATGATCAACTGTAAGTTATTCTATCTGACAGAATCAAGACATACCATAGAACACAAATTTGCTTTCCAATAGAACAGGAACAGGATGAGATCACAGCTTGTAGCCAGTGTACCTAAGCCAGCATCGTCAGGCGAGATCAGCAACACCAGCAGCCAGGGTGACTTGGAAGTATGTTGGCTGAACTGGTGAATGAGAGAGATAACACCATGGGATTTCATAGACCCAGCCCAAATGTGGGCACCAGCATCACCCTGATTACGAAGTAATGTGACCCATCCAGACTACAATATCAACCGCAATCCAGCCACAATCCTATCTGTGACTTCTGTTGTTTACAGAAAGAGCAAAGAATGAGCCATCTCAAAAGGTAAAAGCATCCAAAGCAAGCACTTGAGTAAAAAGAAGAACTTGGTTTCATGAGCTTCCTTCTGAAGATTATAAATGTTCTAATAGCCTGATAGCCCTGGAATGCTATACAGTATTTGGTCAACTGGGGAAATTTAAATTAATCTAAAGTAACATATCATAAATTAATCTAAATTAATGTATCTTCCAAAAGACATTCTTATAAAAACAATAATTACCATCTACATATGGTAATAATTACCATTTAAGAAGCCAGGGTTGTGACAGTATTTAGCTCTGGCATTCTTTCCCTATTGATATCCCAGAATAGGACCTTGCAAATAGGGGGGTTTCCCCTCCCACCACATAAGGTGCTTAACCATACATTCAGTCCTTATTATGCCCATCACGATCACAAGGTCTTACTGAACATTCTCTATTTCCAGCCTATTGAAGAGATAAAGTCATGGAATCAGCAATGATGTTGATCTTCTGGGAGGGGCCAAGAAGGCCATTGGGTCCAATAGTTGCATCCCTTGCTCAACGCAGGGATCCTACTTAAAGCATCACTAGCAGATGGGTGTCCAGTTGCATCCTGAAGGTCAGCAGCTCATAACCTCCCTAAGTACTTGGTTCCATTGTCATGTTGCTCCAACAGCCATGAAGTCATTCCTGTCGTTCAGTCAGAATCTGACTTCCTATTACTTGAACCCATTATTCCATGTCCTGCACTCTGGGATGATTGAGAAGAGGTCCTAGCCCTCCTTTGTGTGACAACCTTTCAAGCACTTCAAGAGCATTATTATACCTCCTCTCCATCTTCTCTTCTCAAGGCTAAGCATGCCCATTTCTTCCAGTTTCTCCTCATACAGCTTTGTTTCCAGTCCCCTGATCATCTCTATTGCCTTCCTCCAAAACTTTTCCAGTGTATCTGCATCTTTCTTAAACTGTGGTGCCCAGAAGTGGATGCAGTACTCTAGATAAGGCCTAATCGGTGTTGAGTAGAGGGGAACTAGTACTTTACATGATGTATAAGCGGTACTTCTACTAATGCAGCCCAAAGAAGCATTTGCCTTTTTTGCAGCCACATCACACTGTTGACTCATACTCAGCTTGTGATCTGCAACAATTCCAAGTTCCTTCTTTCTTGTTGTGTTGTTGAGCCAAGTAAGGATGTGTGAAGAATCCAATCTGGGAGTAAGAAGACTTTGGATTCCCTTGGCTCAGTCCCCCAGACTCCAGCCCCCCCACCCTCACAGGCCTGACTGGGCAGCAAGCGCACTGAGTGCTTGAGTGGGCGTGCACCACGAGCTGAATCCAAGTGGCTGCTGCAGGAACAGAGAACCTTTCCCACGCTTGTGGTCTTTGTATGTGCTGCACATTCTGCAGAGGAAGGTTGCTGGCTTGTGCAAAAGAATTGCATTAGCATTCGTGTGCATTTGTGGGCTTCATCTCCGCTTGGCTTGGCCCATTTCCTAAGCCAGAACTGAGCACAAGAAAGAAGTCCAGTGACAGCCAGATCCCTGAGGGTCATCACAATCTCAGAGACAGCTTTTTACTCCTCTTGTCATTATGCATTGGCTTCCTTCTCCTAGGTGCAGAACTCCAAACTATCATTATGACTTTGACTGTTGCTTCTGTCTTCCACAGTATAAGCTATCCCACCCGATTTTGTGTTGTGTGCAAATTGCAAATTTGATAAGCATTCTCTGCACTTTCTCCTCCAAAATTTTGATAAAATTGTTGAAGAGCATTAGCCCAAGACTAAACCCTGCAGTACCCCACTTGTTACTTCTTCCCAGTTTAAGAAGTTGCCATCAATAAGCACCAGCTTTAGCCTTCTTGATGTCAACCCTGCAATTGTGCTACCTGCCCTTTGGAGCCTGAACTTCCTTCCATTTTTGATACTTGCTCTTGTCCCATCTTGTCTAGTCTTGTCTCATCTTCAGGCTATAAGGTGCAACCCATCCCTTGCCAGGTTTCCATCTTCCAGGAAATGTGGCACCTTCACAGCTGGGTGGTCACCCATAATATTTTTCTTTACTTTTTTATCCCTCTTCCAAAGATGGATGAGAACAGTATCTGGGCCTCAAAGTTCTTGAGTTACCTTCTCAAAGCTTCAAAGTCTGACATGATTTTTTTCAAAGCTGCACTGGGGATATCACTTGTTCCCGCATGGATAAGAAGGAAGGGACACATTTCAGTGTGCACTGGCAGCACTTCAGTCACACCTGTAACCCATCCTCCCAGGAGAAAGCATACCTGATGAGTCCATTTGTCTTTGGGACATGCAAGGATTCCCATCCCATGCAACAGAATGTCTCCCACAACTAGCAGTCTTCTCCTTGCTGTAGGCCTTGGTATCACTGCCTCTGTTTAGCTCGCCTTTGGCTTCTTGCTTGCTGTCGTATGGGATGCCCTGTAGTTCTTGCACTGCAAGCTGCCTTCCAGTCTCATCCTCAGATACCTGAAAGTGGTTCCATAGTTCTGCTTCCATTGGTGCAGAATGTGTTCTAGTTCTGCTGCTGCTGTCAACCTTTCCTAGGAAATCTCCTCTACTACTTTTCCCCTTGCCTCAGGATTGTCCTCTTCTGTCTCAGCTTGTGGATGCTTTTCTAGTTCCTTTACTTCATTTGCTGTTGCGGTTCCTCCACTCTGACTAAAAGTTCCTTTCTTCCCCTACTTCCCTGAGGATGGCCACTTGCTACTTTAATACTCTCACTTTCTTCCAGCATAGCCGGCAGCTTGTGCTTGGTACAACTGTAGGCCATGTTAACCTCAGGTAAAGAAACAAACATTGCACAGATCCTACAGGTCACTATCAGTGGGGACTTTTTCCATTAATGGTGTCTACTCCTTTTTTGAGTCTACCTTATTGACTATACTGCAACTAGTACATAATTTACTCTTCCATGAAAGTTAACAACATACTAGTATGGTATTATGAGAAAAAATGATGAGAGAATATACAGATGAGAGAATATATGGAAGTTTTCATTTAAACACACACAAACACCAAATAAAGGTTTACATGACTTTAGCTTAGCTAACCACATTGGTCGTAGGAGCCTAGGGCAAAAAAATACTCAGCCAGATGTCTCAAAAAACCTAAAATTCCCACATTTGACTTATAGAACATTTGTGGCCGGGCTTTCTTCATAGGGCTGAAGATATCATATTAATGTAATCAGAAAGTATTGCTCTAAAAAGGCGCAAATAAACAGAAATCAATTGCATTACTCTTGACTATCAATGTTCTGCCTGATTAAATTATTGTTATTATATCATCCTTTGCTGAACTTCATTAGATTCCCTGGACAAAAAAATCCAGTTTCAGCCATGAAAATTGTTTTAAAGGTACTATTTCCCATTCTTTGTTAGCTGAATACATTTAGCTCTGAATAAAAGTCATAGGGAAGAAAGTCCTTGGCAGCATAAAAGTCCTTTGTTGGTGCTTTTGAACTCCCTAGTTGTGGACTACAAAGGGTTCTGCGCTTTGCCTCTCACCACCGCAGAACAGAAGCACTGTCTTTTTTGGATCTTGATATACAGGATATATTACCGAGTGCCTATCAAAAGGTTTGTGAACGTTGATGGAAATCAGAGGTGAAATTGACAGTTCAAATGTCTGGTCTCAGTTTAAAAGACCTATGCTAATGTATTTTTCCTTGCACCAGCCACTCATACCGAAAAGGAGACAACTCAAGCAGTGTACTGATTTACATTTCCACCCTGTCAACTCAGTTCATGCCCTTTTTAAAAAGAGTCTCAAGTACAAAACAATTTGCTGTGGTAATTAAATCACTCCTATTGCGTCTTCTGGATGAACAAATTTGATCATTTTCCTCAATTGCAGGACTTGTTCGGGGCTTTGCTCTGCAAATAATGAATTAAAGTATTCACCTGGTTTAAGAGACAGTGATTCCCTTCAATGGAAACATGGTGCTTTGCCTCTTTTATAGAGTTATCTGATGAAAATTCACAAATATTCTTCCATACCCCATAGCCCTATTCCACAGTTGCAGGAAAAGGGTGAATTACACATTTGTCAGGAAAATCACACAGTAAAAAACCCCAAGGATTAGATCTGAAGTTTTACAAGAAGAGAGAGGAGGCCTCACAGTACCAATTATTAAGTTATGTTATTATGTGGCCGGCTTGGTTTCGACTACTGATTGGATTCTTAATTTCAATGAAAGGCTAGTGAAATTGGAAATAGCAGATCTTGAAGAAGGAATACATAATTACTTATGGGTTAAAGAATCTATTAAAAAAAAAAAAGCTTTGACACCAAATCATAGCCATGTACTGAGAGAAGGTTTAATAAAAATACGGTATTCCATGGGAGCCTGGAGGAATGTTGTTCATGGGGTCACAGTGGGTCAGACATGACTTCACAACTAACATATAACATAATTCCATGGGAAGGAGAAGCAGTCCTCCAATTTCTCCTTTGATGTCTCCAATAGAAGCACACTATGGAGAAATTTAAGGAAAAATAATAATAATCTTATAACATATGGAGACATGGTTGATCAGCAAGGATGAAACAAGCTTTGGCAAGAAATAAAAGATGAAGGAAAAAATATGGAATGGCTTCTTTACTATCAACTAGTTTCAAGACTGAAAAAGGAAATTCAAACAGGAAAAGGTACATTAAAAGAGGTGAGAGATTTAGAAACAATGATTAAATGTTTCTAAATGAATAATTTAGAAACAATGATTAATAAATGACATTTATTAGGATGAATCTATAGACAATTCCTCCAATATGATACTGAAACTCAACAAGTTAAAACATGTATGATTAGCTGGATGCAGAATTTTCAAGAATAAATAGCATTCCATCAATGGGATATCATATGGATGAAGGATATAAAATTCACAGACAGTCAAGCTAGTTAAGAGAAAATTGGCATTTTTTTCCAGTGGTATATTACCCCAAAAGATATACAAAAAGTAGAAAACATTGGAAATGTAAAAAAGTAGATTGGGCTTTTTATCATATGTGATGTACGTGTTATAAAATTAGTTGCCTCAGTTGCCTCTCTGGGAGCTGAGATGCAAGACATCTGGAGGACTCCAAGTTGAGGAAAGCTGACGCAAACCACCATTTTCCTAGCAGGCCACCAGCAGTTGTGTTGGAGTCTCTCTGGGTTTAACTTCCCTGCTATCAGGAGCTTCCAGATTTATGGCAAACATGACCAAGGTATCAATTTAGTCCGTTCCCATGAACTTCTAAAGAAGATCTGCAGGGATATGCTTTTTCATTTGGGAAGTGGAGCATTGAATTTTCATGGTAGAGGAGCCATATTCTCCAGAATAGCAGAAGAAGGAAGAAGACCAACAACATTGCAAAACAAGGAGTTTTTGCAAAGCACTGGGCCCATGAACGACTCAAACAAAGGTCTGCAGCCATGTAGAAACTTCATAATGTGCATGGTGGGGGCTTTGCAAAACTTGCTAAGCAGCCACTCAGCACAATAATTTCAAAATGCCAGTTCTTCGCCATCAGAGCTAGCCCTAGCACTGGTCAGATGATAATCCCACTTTCCTTCTTAAACTAGTTTAACTCCTACATAGATAAAGTTACTTTGAAAGGCTACGAATGAATGACTTTTATTCAAATCTATGTTGTAAAATATTCCTCTGCCTCATTTTGGCTTATACAATTACTCAACTCTCCACAGAGATATACTAAATCTTAGGTACCAGGGGACCCAAATGATAACTATTTATTGAAGATTCGGAACTAATTATTATTCATCTTAACAATATTTTCATTTATAGGGTTTATCTTGGGAGGTATTCCATAAATAATAAACCACAGATGCACGCATTAATGTTGAAAAGATTCACATTGTCAGTGCTCTGGAGAAAGCATCACCCTCTACATGGTTTACCACAACAAAGCCATAAAGTTTTTGATTTGTTTAGAAGACAGTCTCATACTCCATAAAGCATAAACTGCTAAAAGGCAAATAGAAATAGCAAATGGAGTGCCAACTCTCCGTGCGCCAAATGGCCTGAATTTTCAGTATCTGAAACAGTAGCACCCCAAGCTGCTGCGTACTTTCAGGGCTAATATTTGCACGATGTACCTGATGCAATTCTGGCACAGAGACATTCTCCAACATTCATGAAAAGAGAAATCCTTTGGATCTGCTTCAGTGTTCTGGTAGACTTAGGAGTGAATCCAGCTGACCTGAATTTTCCTTCTTCCCAACGGGATTGCTGATTTCTGAACAGATGCTGCAGTCCAGTCAGAGCTGACCTATTATTGGGCAGAGCGAGGTGTCTGCCTCAGGAATCGGACTGAGAGGGGGAAGCAATGAGGTGCAAAAGAGCAGAGCTACATAGAACGGGTGTGCTCTTTTGTTCTTTCCCCCAGGTGGGAAAAAGACTTGGGTGTGGCCCAAACCTACTCCAAGCCTGCACAGCTGCAATGTTTCCAGCACATCAAAGGTTTGGTGGTACCCAAAGACTTTGCTGCTCCACTCCATTGGAAATGTTAGGCCTGGAGATGTTACTAGAGCTGGACTGATATCTCCAAAGAGTCCTGGAGTGTTGGTGGGGGAGGAACAATGGCTCTAGCATCTTGGCACAAGGAATGTCTATGGGCATGTCAGTTGGATGCAGAGAAGCACCATCCTGGGTCATGCACAAGCATAGCCTCAAACGGTTTCTAGAGCCCCAGAAGTATGTTTATCCCAGATGGAGCTTGGAATTACAGGCCACTACCCAGGTGGGCCAACAGACACCCTGCCCTTAATCTATCTCTCTTTGTCCTTTTCCCCTTCCCCTTCCCAGCTGATCTGCTAAAAAGTAATCAAGGCAATGTGCAACAATTTTAAGGAATAAAGACAAGATATTACAAACAGTTAAAATAGGGGGGAAACCTACACATTTTAAAGGAAAATTTAATAATTAAAAAGAATTGTTTTTGCACTCTTTCTAAAGGACAAGAGAGCATGACCAAATCTGAAGTGGCATCTTCCAAGGACAAAGCCCTTTTGTGCATGTCCAGCAAATAGGCCTCTGTGGCCAATGGCACCTTGAAAGGGCCTGTCCTGGAGATCTTGGTACATAGAGAAGTTCAGTGCCTTAGATATCACATCCTAAGCTATTTAAAGGGCTTTAGGGATCAATTGCACCCAGCAAACAACTGGTAATCAGTGCAGATTCTTCAGGACAGTGCTTTGGATAGCTGCCAAGCTGCTGTTTTCGCATGGTGACCTTGAACACAACGTGATGCTGATTATTTGTTATTTGTGCTGTTAATGGAGAAACATTTTGATTTTGAAAAAGTAGACACCCAGGTCAAAATAGTTTGTCCCTTTCAGAAATGATATCCCAAAACAGGTACTATGGGAGACCCAGAAGAAGTTGCATAAGGAATTCTGCCATTTCCCTGCACTTTATAAGCAGGCAACCATATACATATGCACATACACATATACATCAAACTAGTTAGAATTTAATACATGGGAGAAATGGAAGAGAGTGATTAACCTTTGCACTGTCCACCTAGAAGAGACTGGCTGCAGCTCACCAAGATATCACCTGCTCCAAGAATTAGTATGCTATTCATGAAAAGATCAGCAGGAATGCTCTGAAAACCTCGGAAAAGTCTCCTATAATCTGGCTGAAAACCAAGAGTGTGAGTGTCTCTAGTGACCATTGCAGGGATGTCATTTTCATCCTGATGTGCAGCTGTCACATAATTCAGCTTGTTTCCCTGTTTATGCAGCCTGAGTATCTGCAGTGCTAGTCTCCTGTCAGAATAACTTACTGTAGAGGCTGGTGCATGCACAGGGTAGGAGCTCCTTTATTCAAATATATTCAGCTGCTTAGTAAACAGGTGGGATAGCAATTGTCTTTTGTGTAGTACCAATAATATCCAATCACAACGTCTCCCCAAATACCACTACTTTACAGAAGCACGATGCATTTTGATGTGGTATCTCACATTTCCATGCTGTCTGGATGGATATTTTGTATGGACAATACTGCATTTCACCTGTTTCCTTTCTTTCTTAATCGCAATGTATTCATCAGTATAAAGCACTAGTAAGTTCCTGAACCAGATCTGTTTTGCTAGTCACTGAACCTAATGGCATGCCTGCAATGGCTGCTCTTGTCCTGAATGTTACTGGCGGCCTCTTTGCACTGTTGTCAGTGTTTGTGCAAGCAGACGTAAAGAGGAGGTGGAATCAAAGGTCCTGCTTTGAATGTCGCCTGGAGATGGCATGAGTACAAACTCAAGTATATTCACATCTCTTTCAAGCCTTTAATTAGTTAACATAAAAGGTAGGAATGGAAAGTCGAGTATAAACTAGTGACCAGTATTGACCATTTTGGGCCTTTCAACAGGTGGAATATGGAGTCAAAAGGCTGGAGAGCATCCATAAGCATTACTTACAGTACCAGTATCAGTCAGTATCAAGATAGGGAGGCCAAGGGAATTAAGCTTAACATTGGCGAGTAAAATGACCAGACCGATATTCTCCAAACTGGCACCCTCTCAATGTATTGGACTACAAGTCCCACCATTCTGAGACAGCATGGCCAGTGGGAAAGACAGGCTTATTTATTTGCATCCTGACCTTCCGCCATAATGTATTCTATAGAACACAAAATGCATGGGGTTATTCTGTGTTATCTTCCTAGAAGTCCTGTAAGGTGGCTTGTTCCAAGTGACCCAATGAACTTCATAGCCTGAGCAGGGGATTTGAAAAGAATGGGTGAACATTTTGTTTGAACTCATTTTCACACAAATTTACCCAACATTATATATATATATATTCTGGAATATATATATATTCCAGAGAGAAGGAACTTGATATGTAAAAAATAATAATTTGAGAGACACTAAAACTGACTGATTCATGCATCCAGACCCTGAGGTATTTTGGTGTTAAACCTCAGTTAGAATCCATGTGTGTTCTATGATGTTTGTACTGAAGTAGGGTTGTCACGCAACTTCGCAACTAACAACAACAAGGGTTGTCACAATTTTTTCTTCCTTACGAACTACTAATCATTAATAACTGTATAACTCTTGAGTAGAATATGGTTATCTTCATGCTCTGCATAGCTAGACTGGATTTTGATGAACAGATGTGGGTGCAAATTTCATTGATGTTCATTTTTAATGAGATTATAGAAAAATTCCCAACTTGCTTCATATTCAGGATGGAAAGAATTTGAGATTTTAAAAATTCTACTACAGGAAAAAGTGGTAGCATTCTATTTCAGTGATGTGATCACAATTTTGTCTAACAGTCTATCCAGATTAAATACACTTTGCTTCTACACAGGGAGTTTCCATCAAAACTCTAAGCTAACCTTTTTTGGGAGACTTTGTTTGTTTTATAATGGTCTTTCTTGATTTCTGGGACAGGACAAAAGAGAAATCAAAAAATGATAAAAAAATAGATCTTTGTACATGTAAGATTACATACAATTCTCTACCAATTCATTTATGGAAAGAAGATGCTCCAAATGTGAAATGATAACGTCAACCAATAAAGTATATTCTGCACTGAAAATATATTACTCACTCACCAATTTATGCATGTTAAAAATATAGAATGACTGGCAATTTCAAAGATTTCAGACAAGAAATGACTACAAAATAAAGCCATTTCGTCCACCTCTCCTTCAAGTGGCTGTACTGATTCTTCTTCCGCTGGAAAGTTAATCGAGCCTTGTGGATATTCTTATTGTTTGATACAGTGGGATTTGCAATGAAAGCTCAATGTGGGAATATGAAATGCAGCATTTCAAAATGACTACCACATGCAGAGTAGCAGTTGTAATATTTCTATTTCCTCTGCCATTAGTCTAGAAAAGTAAAACTCCTGCTGACATTCTTATCAGCACTGTGGACAAACGAAAGAAAGATCAAGATCACCTTTGCTAAAAACAAGATGAACAGCTCTGTATTTTAAAGGAGAAATGCAACATTGTCTTGTGTTTGTCTGATACTGAATCACATGTGGAAAACAATGCAGAAAGATATTGTTTGTCGAGCCTTAATTTCTTGGACCATGCGATGTATTTTTGAAACTATAGCAGTAGTATTTCAAGCATGTGTATATATGCAAACAATTCACATTTAGCAAAGTATTTTTATACTCCTGCATCAAACATCGCATGCAACCATTTTGTATCAATTGAAAGTAATATTCCTACCATGAGAAAACAACTAGAGGAAGGGTGCAATCCAATCAGCTCCACCCTCGGGGGCTTGGTGCATCCCATGATTTCAGCTGCTGCCGCCTCTCATGCTCTGATTGTTGTTTGCCCGTGTGGGATGCTGGTAGGGCGCAGCGTAGGTCCTCTGCTCCAGCCTTCTTCCCCTGCCTTCCCCCATCCCACCCCTTCCCCCTCCCCCATGCAAGGGGAAGCCGGCATGGTTTTTCCATGCCAGAGGCAGGGGCTTGGCGTGCAAGAAAACAGGGCCTCAGAGGTGAGACTCCACATCATCTTCTCCTCCTCCCCCCCACAGACAAAGTGAAGAGGCCATGGGATGGTGCCCTAAGACATATTTTGAAAATAAATATGTGCCCCCCATGCCCTTGAGATCTGAAGCAGAGGTCCTTCTTTGGGAGCCTCCCTTGAAGGAGATTAGAAGAGTGGCTACCCGATGGAGGGCCTTCTCTGCGGTGGCTCCATGACGGTGGAACATGCTCCCCAGAGAGGTTCACTTGGCCCAGTGCATCTTTCCTTTTGGTGCAGGTGAAAACCTTCCTATTTTGCCACTATTTTAATTGTTAAGTGTCTTCATCGGTGGTTTTTATATTTATTGGATGCTGCGCTGCTTTTATTTTTTATCTTATTTTATTGCTGTTATTGTGAGATGTCAGTGATGGGATGGGATGCAAAAGTTTTAAATAAATAATAAACAAACAAAAAACTGAAAGCAAACACAATGATGTACAATTTAGTGATGGGTAAACTCCACATCACATAATGATTTGGACCTCCCAGAAAACTTCAATTATTGCCTGAAACAGTAATGCGATTTTTAAAAAATCCCACCCAACTTTTTGTCTCATGCTGAGTGCTTGCAAGGGATTGCGGAAGGCAAGTGGTTTAGGCCATTTTTATTCGTTCATGTCAACAGGGTTGTTCAGCCAGTTGCAAAAGGTCAAGATAAGCCAAGCAGCTGGTGAGAACCAGACTGCCTATGGTTGCGGGGAGACACTGCGGGATGGGGGTGGGGGCTGTAACTTAGTCAGTGCCACAGTTCAACAGTAGATCAAATGAGAGGTGCAATTAATTAACATCCAGCATTTTGTCCATCTGGCTCACAAGCAGTGCAAAATTCCCTGAGGGTCGAGCCAACTTTGGTAGGGAAGGGAGGCAGGAAATCAGACTGGAATCAACTTCTGGCTTGTGAATCAGCATCCATAATAAGAAGGGTCATAAACTTTAAAAATGTCTTTAGCTAATGACCTTTATATTGTTCTTTTATATTACTCAAAGCCAGTCTTGGCTGTTCCCTTAAACATAATAAAGAAAACTCTTATCTTGATCTGCTTGGGAAAAGGGAAAAGCTTGGGAGAGAGAGATACCAGCTCACGGCACTTGCTCTGCAAATGATTAAAAACGGTTTGGTTTTGAGAAGAAAATCATACTGTGGAAGTGAACAGGCAGGAAATAAACATAAAGGAACATTGCATTTCATAAAGCTTTGACAACAGATTGGCTATGGGCACAAAGTTGTTGTCCAGCAACACAAGAAATATCAATGAGGAATTGCAAATCTAGCTCAGCCCCGTGCCCCAGGAGCAGTCATCTTCCACCTCCCTGCTTCTCCACTCCTTCCTTCTCATATAAAATTGCAGCATAGTCTGGGAAAGCAGCAGCTGATTGCTCATGGGAACACAAAGGCATGATGTGATCATCGGAAGATTGCCCTGAGATGGTCACCGCCACCTTCACCACACTGCATTTTAGGTGCTATGCCTGAACTAAAATGCAGCTATCAGGAGTTTGGGGCAGTTCAGTCATTTGAGGCCAAGTATAGGCAAAAAAGTAGTCAAGCACTGAGCATCCACCAAGAGTGGCTACTATTTATGCCAATCACACAGACGAAAGGTGGCACATCAGCTCAATTCACCTACTGGGTAATTACATATACAACAAGACTTTCAGTGTAAGACTGCCCAACTCACAATTTATTTTGCACTAGCAGTATCACATGTTCAAGTTATCTGCTGACAGTGCTAATGAAGACTCGATTTCTGTCATGGGATAGCCATGAGATTTCTGTTAGTCACTGACCTAATTTGCATGCCATGGTGGAAGTTCCTGAGTTACCACTTTAGTCCACAACCTAGGAGCCAGGGGAACTGCTGGGCTAACCCCGGATCGTTGAACCCGTTGTTTCTGGCTGCCGAGCGATGGCGCTATCATTGTTGATTAAAAGGAGAAACAGCAAGTGCATGGATTGTAATCAATCCAGGAGATGCCACTGTAATGTGTGAACTGGGCCATTCTCTCTGGAACACTGGAGCCAATTCATTTCCTAAAAAATAAAGCATATCCTTTTGGTCAGTTGCTACTTACTTGGCCTTTTAAACTGCAGCACCAGTGTGCCAAAAAGATGAAAAACCAAGGTAGTTTAATTTATCCCCTTTACTTCAGCATGGCTAATAGTTAGGGATAATGGTGGAATGTAGTCCAACAATATCCTGATGGCCACTGCTTCCCCAGCCCCTCTTCACTTGGTCAGAAAACACAATTTTTTCCCAATGAAGATATCTGCAATTATGTGAAGGATTTCTCCTAGAGCGCAAGTACGCTGGATGCCATGGCGAATTACTGAGCTGTATGCAGCCAGCTCTCAGCACTTCATTTAATGTGCTTTAAATGTAGGCACATAATCAGCATGCCTTCCATTTCTATATGCTCTTAATCTCCCTCCATGCATCACCTTCATTTATTGCCTTCTTAACTGCCAAGTCATGACCTCATGTTTTGTAGCCTTTTCTTTCTACCCCTTTACAACCCTAAATGATTTGCACATATCATCTTTAATTGACACCTCAGTGTGACATCACCAAATGGAGACGATTTATAGTGCTCAGTAGAGTGAAGTGAAGAGAAAACTACTGTGGTCATTTGAACCGGGCTTTTTCTAAAAACAAAACAAAAAAGTTCTTTTTAATTCCCTACTTACTGCAAGTTAGTAGGAATTTGCATATGTTTCTAAACTCACTAAATGCATAAAAGATAATGTCATTTTACACACACAGGCACTCAATTTATATAAAATATATAAAACTGTGTCTTAAGCTACAAGAACAGCTGGAGCCAAACACAAAACAGGGCTTTATAAAGCATTTGTATGTGAACATATTTGTGGGTCCTTTGAGTATGAGTGTGAAACTGTTTCCCATGTTTGGAAGAAAGGGGCCAAATCTTTGCTAGAGGGGCAAAAATGTGTCTAGGTAGATTGCAGTAATTGTGAACGCTTTTAGGAGGTGGTCCAAGCCAAGTGCTGGTTTTGTTTGTAATTTTATTTTACTCTTAGAATGAAACCATGGCACAAGCTACAGAGTAACCTGCTCCAGATTAACTAAGATCCTAAGAATGACACTGAGTGATGTCAAAGAACCTTTCTTTCTTTATTTGTAGTTTATACATATATATACTGCTTTAACTCATAAAACCCATCAAGGTGTACAAGAATTTAATAGACAGTTAAACAGTAAAAACAAGAACAATAAAGCATTCAAAGTACATTAAAACATTAAAATTACCAAGAGTGTTGGAAAAGGGGGGTGATAAATGTGCTGATTCTGCACTCCAGATCAGTTGTACTAACTGCTTGCAAGAGCAGCCATGTTTTTTCCATACCTTTCCCTCTTCTCCTCTAGCCATGAAGCTGCATCATCATACAGATTCATTCACAGAGGCATTGGTGGCCCCATTTCCCAAGCACATGGCAGCAGCGTGGCTGAGCGTCTTCCCAGTGAACTACAGCTTCATTTCTAAAGTAAAGAAAGGAGGAGGAGGAGGAGGAAGAGGAGGAGAAGGTCAGCTCTCAAAATATCTCATAAACAGTGAATGCCAGAATCTCTCCTACCACCATGGCACAAACACACACATAAAAGTCAGCTCCCTTCCCCATGAATCCTTGATTCCCCCCCCCCCAGTAGTAGTTCCTGATTAAATATCAGAAATATCCAGATTAAATATCTGGAGAATGTGAGAGGAAGAAGTTTGCAGAGGAAGAACAGTGCCCTGCCGCAGAACATGCATGGCCCCATTAGCAGCGCTGGGAATTGCAAGAAGCTCCGCAAAAGAAGGGGCTGCCCACCTGTGACGCAGACCTGCATTTACATGGGATGCTGTGCTATTGCTCTGGTTTAAAATGGAACAGGACGTAGTGCTGACCGTTCATTTGACGAATGTGCTGGTGATATGGCAGGCGGCAAAGCAAGTGGCGTACAAATCTTTCCCTCCAAACGCCCTGTGAGGACGTGCTCGCCTAGGCAAGAGGTCCAGAGGCTGCCTCTGCTTGGATTGCACTACAAGGAGTTAGGAGCTAGTTAGAAATCTTAGCAAGTGAGAGTCCTTCTCTACTGCTAAACAAAACAGAACAGAAATATTAGGGAAGCTCTATTTTAAAGAAATAAAATCAAAGGGAAAATATATGCTTAAACTAGGGCAAGCACTGTGGTTTTAATCTAGTTTTTTTAAAAATATAGATACAGATATATATGGTCAACATGATCACAGCGCATCTCATTCCCATTCCTCCCCAGTGCTTTCCTTTTTTCTAGTTCTGATTTGGCTGGCCTGGATTTCTTGTTTTTCCTGCAATGGGTTTTCATGTTTTTATACAGACTGGCATAGGACTTCAGTTTGAGCTATGCCAGCAGTGGGGGAACAATCTACTTATTTATATGCAACCTTTCTTCAATAGTTTATATATATTTAAATCAAACAAATGTCACCGTAGTTTCCCCCTTAGATAGAACATAGAATGCTTTTTTGCCTCATTCACTGTGTGAAGAGAAAGGGCAAAAAGGAGCTGGAAATACAAGCAACCTATGCATAGAGATCCGTCTTATTTCCAGAATCCTGGGTCAGGGATCCACATCTTGCTCCATAGACAAGATAGGACTTTTCTGAACACCATTCTGAGAACTTTTGCTAACTGAACAGTTTATAAAAATAGGCTTTAAAACTGGAATTAAATTGCAGTACCTATTGCAATCTTATAAAACCGTCACTTGATTTGAACAAAATCTAATTGCACCTCAGAATCTGGTGTCTTCAGAAGGACTCGGCCTTGGTTTGTGTCAAATGATTATCTGAACAATTCTTAGGCTGTGCAGGGTGCTTGTCCCTTTTCTAAAGTCAACATGAATCTTGCCTCTCTCTTTTTTAAAGCTATTGAACCATAGGTAGTTGAAACACGTAGAGAGTGAAAAGAGGATGTCCTGGTATGAATAGTAACTAGAGGCATGAATGAGAATCATCTTGGAGAAAAATGTTAATGCCTTTGTTCATAGCAAGGCAGTTTGTGTACGCAACCAACTCATTGCGAGGTTCACTTGAAAGAGGACTATTCACAGAGGAGGCTTAATCAGGAACCTACCTTGACAATACGGATCTCACAAAGCCTTTTAATAGCCCGAGTTTTAACTCAGGTGGATGTTATTGATCCAGATGACATCCACAACTACAATAGCATCTGATATCATAAGTGATCCTGCCAAGTCTCCTGCTTTGGGTAGCGGGCTGCCAGTAATAAGACAAATCTTTCCTGTGCCTGCAGCCTCCAAATCCCATTACAGTCCTTTAAGTGAGAGGCAAGTTACCAGAAGAAAAATAGTCAGGAGAATCAGAACTGGTAACTGAAGCTAAACAGACAAACAGGTTTGCTTCTGACTTCAAAGTGGTTACTTATGTAAATATCCATGTGCATATTAAAAGCATATTAAAATCATATAACACCAGCACTTGATTCAAACAAAGTCTAAAAGTGCCTCAGAATCTAGTTTCTTTAGAAGGGCGTAAACCTGGTTTCTGTCAAATGATAATTTAAACAATTCTAAGGCCGTACAGGGTGTTTATCCCTTTCTAAAGTCAAAGGCTGAGCAAAAATGCCCACCCTATTTATAGGCAACAAACTTGGGAGTTGAGGAAAGGTTGCCAAATAAATGGTGGAGGGGGATAAAATTCTACTTCCGTGGGGATTACCATTAAAAGCAACATAGAGACAAGATTTTTCACTGTCAAGATTTTTTTCTCAGGTGCCCCTAAAAGCAGCATTTCCACCATCAATCCTGAACTGGCTGCCATACGGCCAATTATATCCACCTTAGTGCCCCAGATATGGCATTGTTCTGGGGCATTGTGGGAATAAAATGGCAGTTATCACAAAATGAATGTAACAACTTAAAAATTGCTGTGATGGATCAACCCAAAAGCCTGTCTAGTCCAGATTCTGTGTGCTCAGAGACCAACCAACAAGTTCTCAAGTAATATCATCTTCCAACCTAGATCAGAATCCAATGTACCCATCATTTTCATAAAAATCTGCATTTGTAAATGTTTTTGTGCATGCATCCAAATATATGCCCTTTGAACAGATTTTTCAAGAATGTATCCATCTTTAGTTAGACAATAGCTCTAACTAAAGCTACTGTCACTGTAACAATGGGATTTCTATACATTATCTTCATTGTTTTGGGCATCTTGCTGTGCACTTTTGCATAGCATATGTATTTTTGTGCGCGCCTTCCCGATGTATGTGCTTTTGTGTACATTGTTTTGGATGGACATGCACAGCTTTAAAATTGGGAAAGTGCGTCTGGTCTGGTTCAGCAAGCGAAAATGTGGCCAATGCACATTACAAAAAATAGAGGAACTGAATTTCTTGCCCATCCCTAATTTACCATGCATGGCTTAACATTTATAAAATAGTGAATACATTATTGATGAGTCAAATGTAGCAGTAACCATTGAACTACATATTTGAGCCATCCAAGCTTTCCTGTTTCTGTACTCATTTTCCATGGGTCATAATAAGAAGAAATCAGATGTTCGATTGACCTTTTTATTTAAACGTCATTTTAATTGTTAATATTATTTGCTTATTTTATCTGGCCAGGGCGACTTATTTTGTATTGTTAATTTGTTGTAGGTGTTATATTTTAATTTTATGTTGGGACCCGCCCCAAGGCTTCGGCGAATGGGGCGGCATAGAAATGTTTTAATAAATAAATAAAATAAATTAAATCATAAGAAAGAGAATCTAAAGTTTCCCAGAGGGAGGCAAGGTGAGAAGAAAACTGGCAACATAATCCAAGCAGCTGAAGGTCCTACTGTGGTTTAGCTCAATCAACAAAGGGGTCCCGAGACATGGCAGCAACTGGCAGCATTGGATCCGGGGCTGGTTTGTAGGCTAGGAATTTTGGACACCTACCAAGGATTCCAGCCTGAGCAGGGGCCCACAAATGACAACACTCTGGAGTTCCTCCTCCTTTTCACCTTTGGAACCTGCTTCTTTTCTCTGCTTCCCCACCCCCCAGGTTATGGATATGTGAGGAATTTTGCAGGTGAATGGTAGCTATTTTGGAGGTGAATAGAGTAAGCCATATGAGGAGAGACTGAGGGAGTTGGGTCTTTTCAGCCATGAGAGGAGGAGATTCAGAGCGGACCTGTTAGAAACATACAGGTATGTGAGGGGGTGCCAAGTGAGGGGGTGCCACCTTTTCTCCCCTGCAGTGGAGGGCAGGACGTGTTCCAATGGAGCAAAGCTCAGGGTACTTCCTGACAGTCGGAATCCCTAGGGTATGGAATGGGCTTCCACTGGAGGTGGTTCAAGCCCCATCGGAGAGGGTGTTCAAGGATAGGCTAGACATGCATATGGTGGGCATGTCATGAGTGGAGCCATATGGAGCCGGGGGTCAGACAAGATGGCCCGGGAGGCTCATTCTGACTCAGTCTGTTTCTATGTTTCTATTGGAGTCCCAGGGCTCAGCTTCCCAGATTCTGGTCTGCTTTGATGCAGCTGTGAGCCTCAGTTCCTGCTGAGCATGCCCAGCATTTGTGCAGCACTTGCCAGAATTTGAGCCTGAAGTGAATGCAAGCAGCATCTCTCGCCTCACGCTGCACACGACAGAAGGTTGCCAGCTGCACCACCTCCATTCCGCTCGGACCTCCTCTTGGCCCACCTCACTTTCCAAAACAGGGCGAGCACGTGAGGATGCCCACAGATTCTGGAGGGAAGGATTATGTGATGCTACAGCACAACTGTAGTGCTTGCGTGTGGCCCAAATGATACTGCTGCTTCCTAGCTCTCTGTCTTTCAAGCTTTCAGTGATGAGAAAGAGGAGCAAAAAGCAGCTTGTGCACATGGGGTTAGAACACAGACGCCCTGGGCAGGGGAAGCAATTGAGAGTGTTTGCCCAACAGATAGTCCAAACCTGATTAGATCCCATTTCCATGTCATTCAGGTAGTGGTGGCTAGTCACTAGTAAACAGAAGGAAGAGAAACAACAGATTTTTCTTATTAAGGTACATCTCTGCAATGCTTGTGCTCTTTTCTTGCAGAAAATTATTGTCTCTGCAGTCTCCTGAGTTTAATCATGTTTTGCATTGTAAGTTTTTACCTTGAATGTAGATGGCTGATCAGTATTGTTAATGTGGGAGTGTCCAAGGACATCCTACTGAGTTACTGCGTAGCTGAGTCAAGAGCTGAAAGCAGGATTTGTGCTTGTACTCAACCCCCATACAGAACCAGTTCAGTGGAGGGCTACTGTGCGGCAGTTTGGGCAAGACCAAAAGAGGCATGGCTTTAAATCTGAGCCTAGCTGCTACTTTCTACATTTTTACTCAGAGTACATGCAGGGGCTCTTAAGCTCAAGGCTTAAGGGTTTTTCTGTCCCTCTGTACGAGGTCCCAATCCCGATCAGTCCCACTGTGTCTATTGCAGAGAACAAATGAAAAGAGACACATCTGCCAGACACAGATGTCTGCTTCGTTTATTACTTTGATTTGTTTAATGCTGCTTATCAGTCTAAAAGTCTCCTAGAGTGGCTTGCATATATTCACTTAAACAAGGGCTACAGTCTTCAAAGGCACAAGGAAAAAGGATTGAAAAGGGAAGAAAGAAAGACTATTCTTTCAGCAAGGTTGGTGGAGTGGCTCTTCTCTCCTTCTGTGCAGCCTGCTCTGACCCCTAGAGAGCTACTAGAACACTTTCAGATTCCATAGAACCAGCTTTGGCTTAGAGGAGTTGATTAGATGAGTCTGCCTCTTAACCAGACTGGAAGCCCCTCTGAGGACACTCAGCTTGTCTTAGGGAAAGGGTTGACCCCAACCACAGAGTATCACCATATCTATGTTTCTTGCAATTGGTCCCTGCCAAAACTCTGCTCACACACAAGGAAAGATTTCAAAAGACAGCTGTAGGTGTTGGGAAGTGCAGGCCCTGGGCTGGCCAAAATCCCCACTGGGAGCCATTTAATGCTGAGGTCCTCTTCATGGGCAAAGCTACTTATGGACTGTGCAATTTGAACAGACTCCCAGAGTTCTCTACTAGCTCCATGACCCCATAAAGTCTGACAAATCGTATTTCTATCTTGAAAACAAATGATACATTTGCAAATATCATCCCTGCTTCCTAAGCTGTACTCATCAAAGTCTTGTCTCCAGGTAGTTTAATTAATTTCCTGTATGATCTTCATTGATTGCAAAATGTTAATCCTGCTCACTACAAAGCAATTCAGTCATTTTATAGCACATGAAAACAAGAACCCCAAAGAGATTTTATGTTTCCAGCCATGCTATTTCCTCACAGTGCTCTAAAGTGATGTTTGTTGATGTTTATTTTGGAAAAAAAATAGCACAGTTTACGGAGGTACTTTGCCAAATAAATACAGAAGTGCGTTGTAACTATTATGGATTTGATTGACAGAGTAAGGGTTGCCTTCCATTCCCTGGGTTGCACTCAGATTTTATCATATGTGGAAAAGGCTATGGAAATCAATAGGACTTAAATTGACAATCTCCTATCATCATCATCATCATCATCATCATCATCATCATCTCTATATGTCCCATAGCTAAAGCTCTTTAAGTCACCCATCCAGATTTCAACCAGGCCTGACCCTGCTTAGACTCCAAGATTAGGCAGGATCTCAGTCAGGCACTTAAGGCTATGTCTAGATTTGGATCTAACTACTAGTCTGGTATATTCATTCTATAGTGGGATGCATACTTGGATTTATTGAATGTTTGCCCTTCATGCCATAGGAAATGTAGCAAACCAAAGACAAGGTGTGTCAATGTATAACAATGGCTCAGGAAATGTACTCTTTTTCTCCGAGATGGGTCTTTAAATGTGAGGATCAATGCACTCTGCTAGCTTAGGATGGAGACAATGCAACCATGAAAAGGGCTGCAGCTCAGTGGTAGGGTACGCTCTTTGTATTTAGAAGTTTTCACGTTCATTCCCTGGCATCATTGGATGGGGCCCGGAAAATGCCCTGGCTGATATTCCTATGGAGAGGGAAAGAGAACAGTGCTGAATCACACTAAAACCTTACCAAAGCCATTCTCTCCCCACAAGCCAACCATGTACCTCTAAGAAGCTCATAAGTGGGAGAAATTGACTGCCCCTGTATGGAGTTGAGACTGCTTTGGTTGCTCTAGTGCAGTGGTGGCGAACCTGTGGCACGTGTGCCACAGCAGGCATGCAGGGCCCTCTCTGTCGGCAAGCGAGCCAAGTCACCCCAGCATCGCCCCAGAAGCCAAGCATCGGATAACAGCGCATATAGGAGCCATGTGCATGCTCAGAAAGTAGTAGGGGTGCCAGGCAATGATGTCACAAGCCACAACTCATTAGCCACGACTCATCCGAGCTTCCACATGGCTGGTCAGTGTGTTGCCAAGGATATATATATTTGCTTGGACTGGGTGTGAGTTGTTTTTTCTAAATAAAACCCTCAGTTTTTAGGTTTTATTGTGTTTAGAATGGGCAGAAATGATGAGCTGGGCAGAAAAAGCTACTCAAGGAAGGCCTTTTCAAAATCATCCTCTTTTCACTGGAACTTTAGCCCTGTATTAGGGTTAGGGGTGTGCACCAGGATAGGGTTAGGGTTAGAAAAACGAGGTGCCCTGGCATGCTTTTGATGGCTGGAATGTGTTTAGAATGGGCAGAAATGATGAGCAGTGCAGAAAAAGCTACTCAAGGAAGTCTTTTTCAAAACTGTCCTCTTCTCAATGCTGTTTAACATCTACATGTTGCTGATGATACCCAGTTCTACTTCTCTTTACTATCATAGCATCTCCGACTGCCTGAGGCTGGGAAAGGGCTGGATGAGGAAAAACAAATTGCAGTTAAATTCAGACAAAAGGGAGATGCTTGCTGTTAAGGGTCCGAATCCAGGATTAGAGGTGTGTCAACCAGTTCTAGATGGGGTCATACTCCCCCTGAAAGACCATGTTCACAGTTTGGGGTAGTGTTTGACCCAACGCTTCAGATGTCAACTCAGATAGAAGCCTTGGTCAAGAGTGTCTGTTATCAGCTTTGACTGATTCGTCAACTGCACCCCTTTCTGGAGGACAATGACTTGAAACAGTAGTGCATTCATGGATAACTTCTAGGGTCAGTTTCTGCCATGTGCTCTACAGAGGACTATCCTTGGGCCTACATGGGGAACTGCAACTAATACAAAATATGGCAGCCAGGCTGGTCTCTGGGACATCTGGGACATCATGGAGAGACCACATACCACCCATTTTAAAGTCTTTGCATTGCCTGCCAATATGCTTCCAGATATGGCACAAGGTGTTCGTCATTATCTTTAAAGTCCTTCGCAGCCTGGGTCCAAACTACCTTCAGCAGCACTTTTGCCCTTACATTCTGTCTTGTCAGCTAAGGGTCTCTGAGAATAATCTCCCGAAGTTTGCTTCTGTAAGATTAATGTCAACTACCCAGAAGATGTTCTCAGTGGTTGCCCCTAAACTGTGGAATGGCCTGCAGGGAGAGATGTGTCTGATATCCCAGATGTCCACCTTCAGAAGGGAGTTAAAAGCAAACTAGTTCTGACAGGCCTTCTCAAATTAGTCCGCAGATCAGCTTTAATGAATACATTGTTTTTTAGTCAAAATTTAAACATGGTTGGTTTTAATTCCTTGCAAACTGCCCAGAGACTGTGGGAATGGGGTGGTATATAAAAACTAAATTAATTAAATAAAAAAACTAAGCCACAGAAGATAAATGTAGCTTGCAACCAAGCTAACCCTGGCCACTGGGGCATTCGGGTTATGTTGCAGGTGCCATTTGCTTGGATTTCTTCGAAGGCATTTTGGGAGTGCAATGGGAGTGTTGGGGCCACAACGGGGGTGATCTTCCCTCCCCTGGGGAAGTAGCACTGGCATGCTGAGTGCATCTTCATAAACTAATCTTTATTTATTGATTGATTAACCAATTTCTCAACCAATTATTCAAGCAATTCCTTAGGCACAGTCCTATGTATGTCTAGACAAAAAAGTCGTACAACTTCCAGCATTCCCTAGTAACCGTGTTAGCTGGGAAATGCTGGGATCTGTAGGGTTATTTTATTTTATTTTATTATTTTGGTCTAAGCATGGATAGAATCGCACCCTTCCCAACTTTTCATGACCATTGGTCTCAGTGTGGCTTACCAACCAAAATGGTAACAATAAAGTTATAAAAGCACCTTAAATAGTTTTAAAGCAACCTAGTTAAAATGCAGTTCCAGGTATTTCACAGCAGCACTTCCTATACAGTGTTTCAATTAAAGAGATAGAGAGAACGGTTATGAACAAATGCATTTTTAAGCGTGGCTCTGCAACAGCTGTGTAGCCCTTGCTACAGCTTTCCTAATCTTGCTTTGTAGTCTTTTCTTAATTTAAGAAGTGTCTCTTTTCTATTGAGTCTCCAGCCTCTCCTTTTAGAGGCAAGGTTCTTTCATTGCAGCTCAAACACAATCTTCTAAATATGAACTATACTTTTCTTTTGTCTTGTAGCATCCATCAAGAATTTAGAAATGTATTTCAAATGTTCTCTCTTGTATTCTTCCCTTCTTTCTCTCAACCCCCTCCACAATCAAGTACAGAGGAATCTTCGAACACAATTGAACCAAGCACTTGCCTTTGTTCAATCGTGTTTTTAAATAACAGTTAAACCACCCACCACAGAAAAGGATGACTTATGCCCTATTGAGTATCTGCAGTATCAATTGACCCCTTTTGTCTAACAAATTTATCTCTTTCTCCTGGTTTGCTGGAACCAGTTTCCTAGGAGCTGGAGCAAGACTTGCAAGTTTCCACAGAGAACAAGCTTCAGAATGGTGGGCTACCAATGTCATAATGTGTATTTCAAAGGGAATCTCCAAGGGAATTTTTCCCTCCACCTACAACAGAAGTCCTCAGAAGTACAAGTGAAGCATAAGCACTTGTGCCATACCAAGACCACTGATTTATTTCATCTGAAGAAGACCTGAGACTGCGGAAAGTCCTCAACTGTTCTCCAAGTGGCCCTTGAGGCCAGGAAAGCCCTACCATCACACCTCCACCTCCACCACCAAAACTGAGCATCTCACCCTACTTCACATCAATGCAAAAGTGCATGAAATTAAAAATGGAATCAGGAAGGGGAATCCTTAAGTGCTGAACACCTTTTCAGTGGATACTCATGCCAGATGGTGGAGAAAGGATAAAACAAAGCAGGCGACCTGCTTGTACCATGACTTTCATTCCAGAACCAAGAATATGTTCCCGTGCAGAAGCAAAGGCTGGATAAAAGCATCACAGCATAGTCCACATGCCACTTGTGGGGCTCTGTTCTCCTAAATATTCTTGAAATTACACTACTGAAGGCCAGTCCGTTGGCCTGAGAGCAAAATGATTAGCAAAGTGATTGGTTTCCAATACCAAAATAGGTGCATGTCTGAAGACTCTAGAATATTATGGGAACTAGAACTGTGGGACAAATCTCTTGCACATTTGTTTGTTGCAAGAGATTTGTGGGGGGTTTGCCACTCTCATCCAATTGGATAGAAAAGAATTTTTTAAATAAATTTGAAGAAGTAATTTCAGAGAAATTCTCATGGGTTGGGTTCTTTCTCGGTTTATGAGTGGCTGAGAAGTATGTGTGAGCTGTCCGTCTTTCATTGTACAATCATCTTTCCAGCAGCTTATAGTTTCCTTTGCTTCTCACACTTCAGGAGAAGACAGCATGAAGTAGTTTCTCCCATAGGGCTTTTTTCAGAGAGGAAAGTTCAGGCAGCCTAAGGCTTGGCTTGCAACAGTCCTTCTGGACTTGGGCTCTCTTCCGTTTATCAGTCTTCTTCTCAGCCCCTACTTCAGAAGCAAGCCAATCTGAGAGGAGGTCCGTGAATGCGTGTGGAATTCCTGTTGTGCAACTCATTCCGCAGCAAGTGTGGCACAAAGCATGGAAAAGGATGCCACCTGCACAGCACTCACATAAGCGTAGAAGAATATTTTAAAAAGCAAGTCAGAAGGGATCTCCAAGGCCATCTAGTCTGACCCCCCAGCTCCAGCTGGGCCTGTTCATATAATCCCCAATATGTGGCTGTCCGATCTTTCCTGGAACACCCTCAATGATGGGGCCTCAATCATCTCCCGTGCAAGCCCACTCCATATCCCAGGGGTCCTAACTGATAGGAAGTACTTCCTGAAATCCAACCTGAAGCTTGATTCCTGGTGGGTGCCCTCAGTGCAATTGGTACTACCTTAGACATCGGGCCATGAGAAAGCTGGCTGGAGTCTGGGGAACCGAACCAAACTGAAGGAACCTGACAGATTCCTCACACATGCCTGCTGCAGACCAGTGGAGTGATGTGAGATAGAAGAAAGCACACAGGCTTGGCCACCTCTCAATGATTAGGTAAGGTCAAAGACAGCCCCAAAAGAAATTCAAAATTAATTAGAAAATGGGATTGGGATTACTCCATTGGTCTGTTGAAATGAGTCCAAAAATGTTCTTTAGTGAACATTTACATCATCTTAAGCATATACATAGTTACAGAATTTATAAGAAACTGTACTCAAGAACACTATTATATAACATAAAGAAATTCTGACTAACTCCTGTTAGTACTTTTGAGTCAGGCAAAATAATACTTTCTGTGATAACCTTGAGAGATACAATTGAGAACCAACCTTCTAGCGCACTTATCCAAGTATAACAGTTTGTTGGAGGATTTTTGAACTTTTTCAATTGCAATATAATGGAATTATGTTCCATAATTTGGCCAGACAGTCAGCAGTACTTCAGACAGCAAAGGGGTAATCATGACAACATCCACCTATTTCAGAGTTTTTAAAAATGTAGTCAGTTTATGACTTTAGAAAATTATAATGTGCTATTTATGCATTTTCACAATTTATTTGTCACATAAAAAATTAACAACCATTGCTGTGTCTGACTATTGGCCTTGACTGCATTATGAGTCATAAGATCACTACAATTTTTCATTTTATGGAATACTTGAAAATAATTGCTTTCATAAAGTATCTTATATTTAAAGATGTATGTAAATCTATAGGAATGGTATGTGCACAAAATCTAAGCTGATTGGACACGTTGACTCAGAATTTTGCACAGGAAAGAGGTAAGGCATGCGGCTCATAAATAAACACTTGGGGTGGATTTAGCATGTTGAGGGTGTCTCAAGAGCTTCACATAGAGAGACCTTGTTCCTACATAACAATAACCTACAATATGAATTCAGTATGGATTACTAAAACCTGAGCTGTGAGTGAACCTGGAACTATAGATTTACAATGGTTATTTAACCACAAAAAAATTGGGAAATAACCTTTGCTTTGCTGCTGAGGTACTAACTCTAGGCTGTTTTAACTATGAGTTGCCAAGCTCAGAGTCATGTGAACCATGGATTGTTTCAACAGGGAAGAGGCAAGAGTGATCAATTAGTCCAGATCCTCTTTAGGACTATACCACCACAAAGACATTTGGGATGCAAGCAGGGAACAGGCAGAATAGGAGGGAACCCAGGAGCTGAAAAATGTCAGTGATACAGCAAGCAAGATGCAACCAATCAGATCGTATGCAAAAAGGTCTGCGAGAGTAATAGCAAAGTTGCCCTGGAGCTGAAAAACCAGGAGAACTCTGGGAAGCCAGAACCACAAAATCCCCATCTCTGGCTGACATCCCCTACCCTCAGAAGACAGCCTCAGAGACATCCAGGGGGTGTCCAAACTGTGTGGCAAGTTCATTTGGAAGAAGGCAGTCCTTCAGGTACCCAGGCCCCAAGTTGCAAAGCACTTCAGCATTCACTTTGGGTTCAGTTGTTAGAGAAATGGCAAGACATGCTCCCATCTGCAACATCAGCAACCAAGCTGCTGTGTTTTGGGATAACATTTCTGAGAAGTGCTCAAAGGTAGCTCTGGATAGTCCCCATTTCAGTAGTCTGCTCTGGAGATTACCAGAGCCTAGAGAGTTGTACTCAGGTGCTCTCTATCCAGGAAGGATCACCAATTTCAACTGGTGGCTCCCTTCAGAAGTGCACAAGCAAAGACTGAAAATTAAGGTTGTTGTCCCACTTCTTTTAGTGGAAGTTCAAGAAACCACATCATTTTCTATGTTCTACAGACATCATTGTGAAGATTCAAACAATGTACCCAAACTGCCATCCTAATTACTCTGCATTAACTCCTACTAAACTCCTGAAAAAGGAGATGCCCAAAGGTATGCAGGATGTGCAAGCTGCAATCCAAGAACATCCTCATAAAATATAGATCACACAAGAAATAGTTTTTTCTCCTGGAGGGAACTTATAGTAATAGTGAGATTGCACTGCAGCACAATTAGAAGCTATTCCTTGGGCAATCTGGTCTCGGCCCGAGACCTTCCAATAGATAGATAGTCAGGTGGAGGGACGGACGGATGGACAGACAGACAGGCAAATGTTTTGGGCATTTTGATTCTTCTGCAACTCCTTGTTACATACGGAGATATCAGAAACATGGGATTCATTTCTGATATCTTCACACGTATCAGTGGCTGACTGGTGTTGCTTGTGAATCCCACAAGGCTCCTGATCAGGATAGATCAGGGAGTAATCAGTAGGCAAGCCCATGCTTAGCAGGTGCAAACTGCTCCCATTAGCAGAGTTGCGTATGCCAGTCATCCTGATGCAGTGCTAGCACAAAGGGTCAACAAAACTGGGCTAGATGGATAGGACAACTTCCCATGCTCCATGCAAGACACAGGACCCTGTAGTGTTGCAGAGGGTGGACACAAAGGGTTCCGACTCATTTCCCAATTTTAGTACAATGGAAGTTCAAGGTGTTTCTGCAGAGGAGGCGTTAACCCCTCTTTTAAAATGTGTGCATAATCCTGTTGAATAGCATACATCCACCTATAATAATATAGCTACCTTATACAATGGATTGTACCTCCAAGCACTGTACTTTAACTTTTGATAGGAAAGTTTGGAAAGATAGCCCTTAATACTAAAAGTGGTTACTCTTTCTTACATTAAAACACACACATACAACAATTAGTGGTATGACAAGTAGCTTGTGGCATGATAATGGAGCACTCGAAAGCATTTTTGTCATCTGTATGATTCGTAACTTTCTGAATGAGCCATTACAGCCTATAAATTGGGGTTATAATGTACAGTGAATAACCAGGGGCTTCCGTTCTCCTCTGGGGTAGAACAAGATGTGACACCTAAGGGAAATTTTGCTCGTGATGCTGCACCACTATGGCTAACATTTTTAAAGGCTGAGGAAAGCAGTTACTGCCATCATTTATTACTACCATGACTAATTAAAGCATAATAAATTAATCTAGACTATATTTATTTTAAATGGAGAACATGTAGTATCATGTATCAGAAGGAGCAAAACTAAGCACTGTACCCGGGTTCTTCATGCTATATGCTCACCTACTTAAAAGTATCTTAACTACAGCATCCAATTTAGGGATTCCAAATATTTAAAGACCATCATTGTTCATGAATTAAAATGATGGCACATCCATATCAGTTTAAAATAAATGATAACTGCTGTGCTCAAAACCCTCACTGCAACATTTATCACCATGATTCCAGCAGACCCTAATTGCAGTCTAGTTCACCCAAAAACTAGGCACTCTGGGAAGAAGAATCAGGTCCGACCATTCAGAGGCCTACTTCTCATGCTAATCAAGTCTCTTGCTTTACAAAGGATCCCCCCGATTTTAGATAATTGGCAGAGGACAATCCTCTGTTTGAATGTATCCACTATTGGACAGGCTGCCCAATACAGAAATATCAAAGAAACATACAGAAGGAGTGCCTTCAAGTTGCCTAATCACAGTTTAACTATTTTTATTTATTATTATATTTCCATCTCCCAAATAATCAATGCTATTTGGCTGGATTATTCATAGCTAAAAGACTAAAATGCCATTCAAACTTCTAAAAGAATGCAATATAACCCAATGCAGAACACAGGATTCAATTAAACAGCCATAACAATTTAGAAGAAAGTAACTAAAGGACCTGGGAGGAAGATAAGGAAAGTTGAAATCTAAGGTGGTTTTTTACTTGTTACATTTGCAGGGTCTGCTAAAGTCCCTCTGCTAAAGCTGAAGAGCCTGGATGCATGGCTGAAGTCATGGTATAGGCAGAGCGGTTCAGATATGTTAAGCACCGGGAAATAATTTAGAACAAGCTGTGTCTGTGCAAGAAGGACAGGCTGCATTCCAACCAAACTAGACCAGGCTGGTGAAGCAAAACTTCTACAAGATAGCAAAGGAACTTCTAAACTGAATCTTGGTGAAAGCTGCCAGGAGCTAGGAAGTTCCCGGTTCAGATAAATCATCCCTAGGGCATGAAGATGAAGGCATTTATATTTGACCAAAAGTAGAAGAATAGGCCATTTGCCTATGGTGAAGCCTACTAGCCGGTCCAAGGAGCCATAGCAGAAGATGCCTGTGTGAGGGACACCTTGAGAGAGAGCTCACATATAAGATAGTAATGTTAGAACATCTTGAGCTAAAATGGGAGCATCGCAGTGCCTGATTTGAAAGTGAGTCTAGATGTAATGGGCATTGTGGAACCTTCATGGAAGGTATATGGTCATCTCCATAGATGGAGGTATATGGTCATCTCTGTGGTACACTCTATAGGAAAGTCAGGAAAAGGCATGCTGGAGGACCTGTTGCTCTACATCAAAGAGAGGCATAGCATCCATAAGACTAGAAGGGGCAGGCTGCTCCATAGAAGTGCCAGGGGTGACAATACCAGGCTCCTATACGGACTTACCACTAGGAGTGTGTTGTCATTCAGCAGAGCAGAACGCTCAGGGTGATCTTGAGGTGGGAAACAAAAGCAGCCAAGCCTCCCAATGAGCCAGCTGCTTCTGCGAAGACATGTGAATTCTTGGAAGCTAACCAGATTTGGAACTTTAAGAACTGGCACCTGAGGTTGTACTCCTCCTCCTTCCCAATACTTTTTTCTCTTTGTCTTGTACAGGAGCTCAGGTTATGGTCCTGAGAGATGAAATGTCTCATTATTGATCTTTTTAAGTCTCTCCAGGAGGCTCTTTTCAGTGGAAAATCGGGGTAAAAATGCTTTCACTACATACATACATACATACATACATACATACATACATATATAAGACAAGTTAATTGAGGAAGTGAGACAGCATGTAAGAATGCAATTTCGTATTTTATTTTAAAACATAAAACATTCACAGATTGGGGAAAAATGCTAGATTGGAGCCCTTCTCGCTTTTCTTCTTGCATGGAAGGAAGGTTTCCTCTTCCTTGTGTCCCATCCCATTCAGGAGGGGTTCCTGAACCTCCCAAAAGGCTGCTGGTGGAGCTTGGTTGTCTGCAAGAAGAACAAAGATGGGAAACTGGTTCCTGTAAACTTCCTTAAATGACCTTCTCTCTGGATTCTATTCAAATAATTTCCCTATAAAAGGGAAGGGAAGCACCTAGTCCAGAAGATCAATGGTCCACGGAAAGCAGCACTTCCTTGCTTTCTGGGACAAACAGCAAGGCAAGGGGGAGACCCACCTGGGTCCATCCTTCAGTCAGAAAAAGAGGAGATTTATTTATTTATTTATTTATTTATTTATTTATTTATTTATTAAAAGCTTGTGTATGCTGACCTATTATACAAGATCTCAGGAGATGCAGGGAGTTTGCTTCTCTTCTTGTCAGAAATAACACTTCAAATTTCAGCTGCCTTCAGCCTGCAACAGTGTGGAAACCCACACTCTGGATTTCACTATCAGTCAGCAGAGCAAGGGGTACTGGTCAGTCACAGGACTGCTGTCCAAGCAAGACATGGAAGGCTGTGACTTGTGCGTGACTTGTCCAAGCCATCATTGCTAACCACGCTACATGAGCAGTCTTGAAAAACCATTCTGCCCAGAGCCTACTGCAGGAGGAAGTCGAACCTCAAGAGCGACAAAGACATCACAGTGTATGAGCTGCCATAATCCGAGTCCCTCTAGCTCAGTTTTATTGGCACTGACTGGCAGCAGCTCTCCAGGGCAGTGGGGAAGATCCCTTCCTAGCCCTGAGGACTGAACCTGGACCTCCTGCATGCACAGGAGCTGCTTGCCCTTGGCCCACACTACCCAGCCCCTGCAACAGACACGAGCCCAAAGCGGGCCTGCAGGGGCATCTGGAGGCAGGATGCCACCTACCATCCTATCACGTGACTTTTCTAGGGCACTAGTTTGCGAGCCCTTAATCCCATCAAGACATTCTTTTTCTCACTCTTGTTCTCTCTCCTCCAAAGAGGCAGCAAATCTGGACTATGAGCAATGAAGAAGCAAAGGGGGAATACAAAAGACGAGGGAAAATGAAAAAGAAAAATGGAAGAAACCTGCCAACTCGTGGGCTTTTTCTATCATAGATTTATACAGTGTTACGGACGGCAGCAGAAGCTCATGAAGCCTAACTAGAGACGAAATCCAGGCGCTAATGAGAGCTCATAATGAACGCTGAGCTGCTATCTGCCCACTGGAGGAGTGTTTGTAGTGCAAGTATTGAAAGAACAGAAAGTACCGTGATGACCATTAATATTTTATTTCTGGAATAATCTCTCAAAAGTAAAGAAGGAAAAGTTACCTTTTCGGTAGCCACCTATTTCTCTCTTTCTACACACGCGCGTGCACACATGCTAGAATTATGTGCGACTTCAGTTCTCGTAATGAATGAAAGTTGAAGCTCTTTATAACTATAAATGATGTTCATTTCTTGACAAGATTCTTCTAAAGCAACAATGAGGCATCCTTGGTTTCACAATAGAGGTTTCAAAAGACACGCAAGATATTTTATGACATGTGTCACATTCCAGGAATGATGGAACGAAACAAGGTTTAATTCCATGAAAGGACTGGATACTTATGGCATTTTTGAAATATTGGTTAACTTGCCAATATGCAACACTGACATAAGTGGGCTGGGAACAGCAACAACAAAAAGGCGCCCCCACAGGCAGCAAAACAATCTAGATTCCCTGCACTAGCAAATAGGAATATCTAAGAATTTCTTTTGTACATGCAAAAAGTACAGTGAAGCCCATCCACAGCCTCAGAGGTGAGCACAAACAGGAGAATCTGTTGCTGAAAATGTTTCCAAATTCCTGAACATAAGCTCACTGTTTTAAACACTGTAAATTTCAACAAAACCATAAGAAAAAGAAAAAAGAACATAGGTTTGAATATATATTCCTATGTTTTAGCAGAGGAGTCATGTTCTCCAAACTCTGGTGCATGGCCTCCTTCAAAACATTCAAGGCAGATCTGCAGATATCAGTGGGACAATGCCAAACAATTCATACCTTTGAAGACATGTCAGCCAACGGTTTTGGGTTCTCAGCCTCATAATGTATAATTAGTACTTGGAATGGCTCATGTACCCAGATTTTGCTCAAGCCATATATACCAGAAGAGTTGGATGGCTTGGCCAGGTCAGCTCAAGCAACAGGAAAAGATGCTGTTGGACTGTTGGGAAATTGGTGTGAGGTCCACATTTGCGAACTATAATGAGAAGAGAGAGAGAGAGTCAGGCACACTATTACTTGCCACTTGCAAGAACAACAACCATGAAAATACTTTGGCTAAACTCTCAGAATTATGTGCCTGCGTGCGCACACATGTGATATACCATCATCATTATTAACTACACACATGTAAAAGCCAGCATTCAATGCAAGGAGAAAGAGGTTGATCTACCCTTTTACTGCCGCACTGCTGAACCCCAGGACACTTTCTCACTATCTGCCATCTCAGTGTTTTACAGTCTTGCCCTTACACATTTGCTTTGGGTTTAAAAATAGATTCTGGTTGTTAACTCTTCCTTGCTATGAAATGCTTTGCAGTGGCCTTTGTGCTGAATGCCCTATAAAAAGTCGAATTGGTGCCAGTGATAAATGCCAACCACAGAAAATCAGACATATTACTAAAAATTAGGACTCTGCCATCGCAAGGGATGTAGGGCTTGCGTCTCTTCCTCTCTCTTTCCCTTTGCTAGGATGTGACCATTAACAGGGCTTCACCTTGTATCTCATTATACATTTGAACAATAATTTCCCCCTTCTAATTAAAAACCTAGCCATAGCATGGAGGGGTTCATAGCTGCTGCCACAGGATACAACTATTTAATCCAATATTTATTGTTAGAATTTTAAAAAATGGGGGGAATGCCTTCCTTAGGAGACTTACACTATAAATTGCAAAAAGAAGCTAGAATATTGCCAAAAGATTAGGGAAACCATGGTATCAGGATCAGAGATGAATAAATATGTCAATTTCTCTCAGTTTATAATTTTCTTTCTCATTTTTAACCAGAAGTTTGGTTAGTCCTGAACATTAAAGTTTCTTTTTTGTTTTTAAGTTTGAATGAAAACATGTAAGACTTAACACAGAGATTTCTCCTATATATGCATTTTGCCTACACATCCATCCCTAATAGAATGCATTTGAAAATTTATTTTCCTCTAACACACACATTTTTTGCATTCATTTTTTGATTGGAGAGCTCCATTGCAAAATCTAGAAAAGGGCAAAGTTTGGAGGACAGCTGACTTTCATTTCAGCTAGCAGTTCAAAAATGTGAAAAAGGGCAAATTTGCATTAAAATTCCTTTCACTTCTTGTGAGCGAGAAAGATGGCTGCTCTGGGGGCTCGTTCTCAAGGACTTCTGGCTGGACTCAGAACTGGGTTGCGAGGCAGAACTGGGACTGTGGGCCAAGCCAAGACCCTGCTTATGGGGGCTGCTGATCTCAAGGCCAGGCTCCCGGGTGGGCAAGTTGCCCTGGGAATAACCAAGACATACAGCTGGCAGGAGGGGATCTCGGGCAGGGGAGTTCTCAGGCACAGACCAGGCTGCTCCAGTTCTTGGACCTCATGACGTGGCATCAGTAAAGCAGAGGCCCAGTTAGAGGATCAGTGCGTGGAGGAAGACACGCTCACTTCCGAAGGGATGGGGCAAAGGCATGCTCACAGGGAGAATCCCTGGAGGTGATTACTAGACTGGGTTCAACAAACTGCTCTGTGCATGCTCAGAGGTTCATTCTGGGTGTTTTGCATTTTTTTGGTCAATAAAGAATGCTTTGTAAGTATTGGTCTCAGAAAATAGTCTGTGACTTTTAAATGTCCGAAGGAGGAAGCCCAGCTCACAGATACAGCTTTGATACGGCTGGGGCAAGAAAACTGAAGCTGAATCCGGACGAGATGGAAGCATCGTCAGGAAGGGCACTGATCTGGATAGAGGCTTGCAGCTGGTCTAGGTCAGGGATCATTCACACCAATCCTACGCCAGTTGCATCAGCTGCCTGTTTGTTTGGATGCTCCACTTTTCGTGTTGGTTCTGACTTTGCGAGGCTTGGGACCACGTTCCTTGCAACCCTTCCTGCACCCAATAAGAATCTGACGAGCCTCGGAGATCACCCTTGGTGGCCCTGCTCTTCAGCCTGCCATTAAGACCCATCAACAGTAGGCAAGAGCGTATGACAGGCTGTGCTGGATCAGACCAACTGCCTATCTGGTCGAGCCTTTTGCTCCTGCACTGGCCGAGTGAGTGTGGCAGGGTGGTGAAGAAGGCAGGAGTGGGACTCAGGCGATCTGGGTTCTAATCCCCACTCAGCCATGGGGCTCATGGGTGGCTTTGGGCCAGTCACACACCCTCAGCCCCACCTACCTCGCAGGGTTGTTGTTGTGGGAATAAGGTTGACAGCAGGAGAAGAAAGCTGCCTTGGGTTCCTTGAAAGAAGAAAAGGCAGGATATAAGTACAACAAATAAAATAGCAAAATAAAATTTGGCAGAACATGAGCACGCCAGCACCTTCTAGCCCATGTTCCCCAGCAACTGGAATGGAGAGGCAGATTGTCTCTGATACTGAAGATGACCTAGAGGCACCATGGCTGGATAGCATCATGCTGCATGAAAGGAACCAGAAGGAGGATCTTTTCAGTGGCAGTCCCACATCCACATCTCTGGAACTCTTTCCCTGGGAAATAGATATGGCCCCATTTGGTGCCTTTTAAGCAGATTTAAAAAGAATGTATTCTGCTTAAGGTTAATTGATTGGTTTATCAATAAAAGAGGTGGTCTTCAAATATTTTAAAATAAATAAATGTGATTGTGCTGGCTTCCTATTTTGACTGCTGCTGTTTTTATTGTTTTATTTGTTGACTTGTTTATAAACTTTTTATTGTTTGGTATATTCCCAATTGTTGTAAGCTGCCTTAATGAGGGTTATCTCCTAAAAAAGTAGGACATAAACATATTGACTAAATAAATACAATATCATCAAAATCCACCGTGAATATTAAACATGCAGAAGATCTGATGAATTTTGAACCTACTTTTATTTAATTTAAAATGCATATTTTGTATATTATTCACTTCTATTGTACCTATTTTCTTGCATAACACCTGTAAAGTGGAAGAGGAATGAAACAATTTGCCCAGTTTGTATCTAAAAATGTTGTCAGTTGAACTAAAAAAAAAGGCAACAGAAAGCAAAAGAAAGAGAAAATTGGATTTGTCCACCTGACTCTAGCAATATCCCCAAACAGATCTGGAAGTACAATAACTTGAAAATGGTCAGTGCCATTCACCGAATCCCTGTGGTATAGTAACTTTTTGTAAAAGTGAGGCTAAACATAACTTTTGTCCTATGTAACTTGATTGCCTGCACTTAGCATTACCCATAATTTATGTTCTCCTGCTAAGGCCTGTGAGTCCATATTAATATCATTTGCCACGTCCCACCATTTTATATTCCAAGCAGTGCTATGGACTTTTAACAGGGTTCAAGCAGCCACATGCTAGCAGAAACCCTGATGGGCTGAGGGCCTTCTCCTTTTAATAAAAGGAACCAAATGTTACTTTTGTGAAGCACAGGAAGCATGTTGCTTATCCATTTCTATGGGGATAACTAACCCCAGAGTTCATTATTTGTCTTCTATTATGAAAAAGTGTGAAACTTGTTAAAAGCGAGTTTTCCTTCTACTAACACTGGGGAAATATGCATGGATTTACTGCCTGGACTAAAATGTGTGCGTTTAATATGTAATTATAAACACACCAGCACTTTCAGTTATTCTGGAATTGATTTTACCAATATAGAAGCAATATGGAAAAAGTCTGCTTGCACATCTGCTAGCCTCCCCAGGGGTAATGACTGGTTGATCCTTGGGTCAGTATCCAGTGCTGCCCACACACCAGCAGGACCCGCCCCTGGGGCCAGAGAAAGCGAGCTGATCCTGCAGCTGTCGGAAACCAGAGGAACAGCTGGGGTCAGAAATGAGCCTTGCCACTTATTTCTGGGGCTTCTGTTGGAAGGGCTCGTTTTGTTGCATTTCTGGTGGGTCCAGAAAGCACACGCACTGGCCATATTGGATACTGCCCTTTGCAGCTTGCACTCCAGCTGCCCTGCCTCTCAGTCTGTCTGTTACCTGCAGGATGCCTTAAAACCTAAGCATTAGAATGTATTTGATGCTACATTTAATCACAGCAGCGAGGATTGCACTTGCTCAATACTGGAAGAGTGAGGAACTACCCACTGAGGAACTGATTTTAAAAAAGGTTCTGAACTGTGCAGAAATGCACAGATTTACTCTATTACTGAAGGAGAAAGAAGATACTGACTTCTGTCAAACTTGGGACCTTTTCTATGATTGGCTGGAGAAACGGGACTTGGCTTAGATTTAAAGATGTCTTTAAATTTTTATAAATCGATTTGAATATGATTATAGAATGTTAAAAAGATACGTTATAGGGGGCTGACCCAGTACGTCCGATGTAATTGATGATTGATTTTTTTTAGTTTTTAGTTTAAAATCTTAATAGAAGTAATTGAGTGGTCCTATTACCTTGTATAAATAGGGCTGCTAATAAAATAAATAAATAAATATGCATTGCCCCCGCCACCAATAAATGAGCGTATTTTCCATATGCAGACATCAAGGCGAAAAGCAGAAGACTTCAGATTCAGACGTTATCTTGCATTATTATCATCAGCGCCGTCACCTGTATACAACCCCATAGTTCTTTGGGCCGTTTGCAACAATGCATAAAAACTCAGGAGAGCATAAAGATACAGCATAACCTTTCACTATATAAAATTCGAAACAATTTAAACACCTAAAACAAGTTTGATTTTTTTAAAAAAACTATACCCAAGGAGCATCATTACATGGATTAGAAACTTTTTGATGTCTTCCAGGACTAAGAATCTTAAAGACTAGCAAAGGCCATTGGGTCTTGTTTTGATTCTGCTTCCGTAATACAAAGTTGCTGAACTGATCTCAGTTCAGCTGACTGAGGAAATGAGCCATTGAGGTCTGCTAGCCACACCTATGGCTTCCTTGGGCAGCAGCTGCATCCCAGTGACCCATCAGGTCACATTTGCTGGAGCCTGCCTCAAGATTTTCCTTTTCCAAAAGGTCTCTGATCAGTGCTGGCTGGCCAGAACTGGCAGCTCTCACTGTAACTTCGCACAATGTCCCAGAGCAAGGCAGCTTCTGAAGCTAAAGGGAAAGGGCTCAGCTCCCTGGCCCAGGTCTCCGCACTGCTTCTTTCATCTCCTGTCAGCCCTGTTGCCAACTTAGCCCAGCTGGGCTAACCCACAGATGAGGGGTCCCACTAGGGCACTCAAGCCCTGATGATTCCTAAGAACTCAATTTTGGGGTGGGGGAGAAGGACATAAATTAATCCCCCCCAAAGAAACCAAGTGTGCTTTTTCTAACGATTATTACAATTGCTAACGTTTATTATCTTCCAAAAATTTAAAAGAGATTCTGGACAATTATCACTATGCAGTACTCTCAAACAGTAGACAATGCTGTGTCGCCTTGATAGGTGCTATAAAGTTCTTCTGGAAAACGCCCATGGTGAGTAACATCAGCAGAAGATGGAGTGAGTCGCCTTCTGCAAATCAACACTTGAGTGCCGCCTGCCCCAGTGCCAAGATTTGTGTCTCTGCATCTCAAGACAACAGTGTCTGCCTTGCTAAATCAGTGCCTCTTGCACCGATTTGGAAAAGAACATGCCCAAATCCCTCCTCACTTTTACACAAAGAGTTAATAAAATTTCAAAAGCAAATAGACTGTGTGTCATTATGTCTCTGCTGCAATGATTCCTCTTCTGCACTTTCCTCTGCAATAGATCCATTGTACTGGTAAATTCAATGAGCAGCAGCCTTGACATTCTGGTTGCAATAGCTGATGCTTTATAGAAACAAATAGTTCTGAGTAGTTGGAGTTTAATACATAGATACACGTGACTAGCAGGTATATGATCGACAACACAGTTATGTAATGTGTGTGTGTGTGTGTGTGTGTGTGTATTCCCATCTACAATCAAAGGACAAAAATCCTTGCATTCTGTTAAAGCAAAGCTGGAACTGCTTATAATCAAATGTCAAAATGAGAGGTGGAACGGGTTCAGAGCTATACTCAGCTGCAGCCCCTTTGGATCGTGTGTCAATTGGGAACAGTTCTGCCCAGTTCAAGTAGGGTTTGCCATTTGCAACACAGCTGCTTTCTTTGTCCCTGAGGCATTTGGGGAGTTTTCATCGCCACTGCAGGTGGCAACAACAACTGTGCTGGCAGCCTCTTCCCTATTTTGCCTCTTCCGCAGTATCTCATCACTCAGCAGCATTGCAGGGAGGGAAAAGTGGTAAGCTTGAAGGAGGCAGAGGAGGAGGACAGGGGAAAGTGGCAGAGATTATCTGAAGAAAAATCTGTAAAGTGGCCTTTTATTTCCTGAGGCAATAAAAGAAAAATATCATAAGAAAATGATGTCTTCTGAGAAATTTTGGCTCCACACTAGTTGACGTTCTTCAGGGGTTGGTGCCTTCCTTTGGAGTCTTCCAAGCATTAAATTTCTGAAGGGTGATTGCAGATTATTTATGATTATTATTTATTTCATTCCGATACCTCCCCGAAGTTCTCTGGGCAGTTTACAACAGGGATAAAATAAGACAGGTATATCTTGTCTAATAAAGATGCCTATAATTCCCCTACTCCCCTGGCAGCTCTGCAGCAGATGAATGCAGTGGTCATGGGGAAGATCATGCCCAGTTCTAGGAAAGACCTGGAGCTAGTACCGTGCCAACATCTGTGCCCAGATTTCATGGAAATTTCCTTTAATGCAAAAGACTTCTGTTTTTCCTGCCTCATTGTTCAGGCATTGTATACTTCATTTTTAATTTCTTTTAGTGCCATTTTGAGCCGATTTCAAGGTGCTGAGGTTGTGTGTGCTCTCCCTGATTCTCTCTCTCTCTCTCTCAATCTGCATGTGCATGCACGTGTATTTCTGTGACACGTCTCTCTGTTGCCTCCCAAGCTGCTTAGGCTCCCTGATCTAAAAAAGCCCTATGGGAGGATTACCTCATTATACCATTCCCTGCGCTTTAACTGTGGAAAGTCAAGGCAGTTACAGGCTGCCAGAGTGAAGTTGGTACAATGAAAGATGGGAAATAATAATAATTTATGATATAAATTCTTATAGCTCACAGGATTAAAATTTAATACAAGTAATGCAAACAAGACAATGGTATGTTAAGGAATAGGAAAGTAAGCAGATTCAGCTATCCTGTTTTGAAATCACATGAAGTAAAATGATTGATTGATTGACTGATTTAAATTCAGTGTATTTATTTTATTTATTTATTTAAAACATTTCTATGCTGTTCCCATCGCAACAAAGCCTTGGGGCGGCTCACAAAATAATTAAAACAAATAAATAACAATTAAAGAAATAAGTAACAATTAAATACAATAATTAAAACAATTAAATACAATTAAAAATTAAAAAGCCCGGTAACATCTTGGCTTAAAAATTCTAAAACCTATAAATACATAAAAAGTTAACAGTTAAAATGGGTTTTAAATAAAAAGGTCTTAGCCTGGCGCCGAAAAACAAATAACGACAGCGCCAGCTGGAACTCTCTGGGAAGCACATTCCATAGGTGGGGCACCACCGCAGAGAAGGCCCTCCTCCGGGTACTCACCCTCCTAATATCATTCACGGAGGGCTCCCGGAGAAGGGCATCTGCTGCCGATCTCAAGGGGCGGGAGGGCATATATGGACACAAGCATTCCTTTAGATACCCAGGTCCCAAGCCATTGAGGGCTTTATAGGTCATAACCAACACCTTGAATTGGGCCCGGACTTCAATGGGGAGCCAGTGAAGCTGACGGAGGACTGGGGTTATATGAGAACAATGCCCAGTCCCCATCAGCAACCTGGCAGCTCTATTCTGCACCAATTGAAGTAACCAGACCATCTTCAAGGGTAGCCCCACATAGAGCACGTTACAGAAGTCTAATCGGGAAGTTACCAACGCATGTGTCACTGTCACCAGGCAGTTGTTCTCCAGGAAGGGATGCAGCTGATGGATCAGCCGAGGCTGAAGGAAGGCGCTCCTCGCCACCGCTGTCACCTGAGCTTCTAGTGACAGCTCAGGGTCGAGGAGCACTCCCAAGCTGCGAACCCTGTCCCTCAGAGGGAGTGCAACCTCATTTAGGACAAGGCCCAAGTCCCCCATCCCGAAGCCCGAACCACCCACCAACAGGACCTCCATCTTGTTTGGATTGAGCTTCAGTTTATTGGCCCTCATCCAGCCCATTACCTCAGCCAGGCACCGGTTTAATAGGTGTATTGTCTGCATTCCTCGAAACATGGCTTTCCACCTACTTTAAAATACACTTGATCCTATAGAGACTCACTGAAATGGCCACCAAAAGCCATTATCTATCTAGCCATCCATCCATTTATCTATGGCAAATACATTCCCACATTCATAATGACTTAGAAAACCATATTCTAAAGGAGGGGTAAGCTGAAAGTAGCTGGCAGCTGGAGAAGAGAAAGCACTTTCCTTCTCTGACATGGTGCAATCTTTAAAAATAAAGTGTTTGCTAGCAAAGCAAGCACCAAAGAGGAGGATGAAATTAACCAGGACACTGATAAGAGAGAGCTATTTCTGTGCTAGACTAAATAACTGAAAGGTAGTTTTGCTCTCTTAGGCAAGTCCCTGGGCAGGCAGAGGGGCTGCAACGTATTTACCACTGCCACAAAGGCTCTTGAAATCAATGCCACGGGACGGCTGAGGGGAGCTTTCTGCCATAGCCAGCAGCCCCAGTTGCAGAAGGATGCTGACATGGGCACGGATGGCATCACGCCTTCTGCTGCAAAGGTGCCTGGGATACATGCCAGAGCCACGGGGAGGCCTGACGGGAGTATCAAGCTGTGGCAAACTTCAGAGTGCAGATCAGGTTGGCAATCAGGCAACCAGCCCGTCCGTAGTGGCTCATTCTCACAAGAGGGCTCGTCTTCAGCTGTGAAGCTCTGTGTTTGTTTTCCCTTTGTTCTACAGTGAAGGCACAAAGCCCCAATCTTTCCCCAAAAGAAAGTGCTTGTTTTAACCTTTAAAGTCTTCCCAGCCTCCATCTGAGGAACGTCCCCTCTAAAAGTGCATATTTGGCATCCACATGGCGACAGGTGCAGTCCTTCTTCTTTCCCCAGGTATCTTAGGAGCTTCTTTTGAACTTTTTTCCTACGGCTTTTAAATCTTTGCACAGTATTCTCCCTGTCACTGGTTTTATTTTTGGTTTTACCACATACTGCTGTTTTTATCCGACTTGTGTTATTGTCCCTTTGTGTTTTATGCTTTTAATTTGTACGGCACGGAGACTGGATTTACATAAGACATTTTTACCAGTGCTGTTGTGCCTGAGGCAGGGGGGTCTTACATGATGCTCACTGCAAAACATCCTCCTTGTGCTATTTCTGCCACCATCCCCTGGATTTCTTCAGCTCAGTTACACCACAGCATTTTCATTTGCTGCATTTTCCCCATGGTGCATAATCCCGTGCGTACTTTACTTGCCCTACTGATCTGGGGCCAGGAGGAGCATCTTCAGTGGGCTACCAGGAAAGTGTCCTACTGGGGCTTCAGCAAACAGCAGCAGCTCCAAGAAGGAGATCCTAGAGTTGTTTTCCCATCTTCTTCTTTCCCCACTTCTCCCTTTAATAAACTGAAGAGTAAAGTCAGTGCTGCATCTCCTTCCCCTCCCTTCTCCTCCTCTTGGAAAAAATAAAGTTTGAAATGTCCCCTTGCTGCAAGCAATAACTCATGAGCCAAAATGATTGTCTACTCAGAAGTAAATCACATTATCGCCAATGGCCTTATTCAGAAGGAAATCTCATTGATCTCACAGGTGCTTACTCTTGGGAAAGTCAGCACAGCAGAGGACTTCCACTGGCTTTGCCCCATGGGAGCACTCCTTCCTCTCTTTATGTTAACTTTTTTCTCGGTGATTTTTGTGGGAAAAGAGTTGTCAATCTTCTTTTTTTCTTCCAGTGCTCACTTCCTCTGTACTTCCTCATAGATGAAAGCAAGGCTTTTTTCCAAGGGGCCATTTCCCCTGAGCATGTGACTTCTCAAGCGCCTCCTTCTCTTCCTGCAGTCCCATTTGGGTGGGACTCAAGGTCACAGTTACGGCACTGCATTTCTTGGCATGTGCCCCAGCAGGGACTGTGTTCCCCCAAGCCCCGATCCCCAGAGAAGCAATACAGGCAAATAAGCCACCACTGCAGGCAGGTGGCCACCAAAGTAATTGCCCTGATGGCATTCACATGCTCATCCATACAATACCCCCCACTCCAGACCTCTGTCAGATCCCGCAGGAAACAGGCCAAAGGAAGCCAGTAATGTTTATTAAGAATATGGCACTCAAGGCAAAGCTGTTTATACCCATGTGCATAGACTGAACTCCAGTGGACAGCCCAGATCAATAGCAGAACAATGCTTTTATGATTTACACTACTCTGGATATACTTTCGCATGGGCCCCCACCTTCTGCGTTATTCATCATACATCTTGGCATGTCTTCCCCATATTTACACTTTATCTCTAGATTGCCCTTGAAAGGATCACGTTTGGAGCCTCATCCTTAGCCATTTGAATCCCTGCTGTTACTTCTTATATAGTATTACAATCCCTAATTGTAGCTGTGTAGTTAGTATCTAACTCAGTTCTCTGATTCGGCATGTTCCTACCCCATCTATTTTCATGTGTAAGCTTCTTTGCTAGGCGTGAGAAACCAGGAAAGGAGCATTTATGATTTTTCTCTCACACCTTCCTCCCTCAACTGCAATGGGACCTTAAAACAAGCACCAGTGGTGCCTGTGGAGGCCCTTTAACTGTCACCCCTTCCATCTCCAACAGTGACACCTCCCCAAAGTGATTTCCCCCCCCCCCCCCCCCCCCCAGCTTCATTCAGAGCTTTTAAAGCATGATGAGCAGAAACACTGCTCTCCCTGGACTTGTATTGCTGAGCGTTCACAACATCCCGTCTGCTCTATATAGCAGCAGCTGTAATGTTAGAGGGAATGCATTCCATCATGGAGGGATCTACATTTTAACAAGAGCGAATTGGCTTTGCCAGAGAAGGGAAGGCAAAAAATAGTCTCTCAGTGCCTTTGTTTTTCCCTCAAGTTCCTCTTCTTCTGTTTCTTCTGCTGCTGCTTCTGTGTCTTCTTTTTCTTATTATTATCTACATGGCACGGGTATGATTTTCCTCTACTATCATTATGAAGAGAACCAGGACAAGGTAGAAAGTGACTTTTCCTCAGGAAAGTGAGGGAGCAAAGCAGTCATTGTCTTCGGAAAGGAAGCGGCCTTCAGCTCTGGCCTCATGAAAATGATCAGAGCAACGCAGCCAGTGGGCTCACTTGAAGCCGCCTTGCGGGTCTGAAGAAGGGGAGTAACTCAGCAGAAGATCATTCCAGCTCGATGTGGAAATACAAGTGAAAGGGGACACTCAGATGTGGAGTCTGAGGGAAGACACAAAGAGGAGGCCAAGATTAGAAGAACGAAATGGCTTGCTAGGGAGAGTAGGGTCAGAGAAGTACATGAAGGGGCAGGAACAGATTTGAAGCAGGACAAATTTGAAATGGCTTCTGAAATGCACGGAAATGTCACCTGGGGAATAAAGGCTGAGGGCAGCAGAGTCACATTCCCTAAAATATTAGAGGATTCTTGGTCACTGAATTCTGGACCTCCTGAAGTTTAGTGGGCAGGGAATTAGGATTTCTGCAGAGCCTAGCTGAGAGGTAACTCCAACTGGAACTCCATTTTAAGTACTTCCAGCAGATGGTTTCCCTTGCATGAAGGACTGGGAGAAATGTCCCTTAATAACACCGCAGTTACAGTCCTCTGCTCACACGCCACTGACCACAGGCCTGAGTAAACATGCATAGGAGCAAGTTATGTGAGCGTTGTAACAGGATTCAAGCTAAAGTCATAAACTAGAACTAAAACTGTGGTTAGTCAGTGCACTGAAAAATGATCAAGAATCACATGAAAACTAGCAGAGAGTTTTCCTTTTGAGGTTTTTGGTGGGATAAGGTGTGGCAGCACAAGAAGCCCAGAGGACACTTCTATCTACTGGTTTTGGAAAGCAAGTTTTCAGAAGGACAGGCATGATTTAGCTGCATGGACGTGGGGGGAATCAGGCAGTGGGGCTTGCGAGCTTCATTAAGCCACCTCCCAACTTCTCCCTACCCCATTTTTTCCTGTCATTTGAGTACAGCTGTAGTGGGACTCACTTCTGAGCAAGCACCCATAAAAGCGGGCTGCAAGTGGGGTTCAGGACATTTTCTGTTTAAGTACAGGAGCTGCTTTTCTGCATTTATACATTGCTATTGTTGGGAGGCACCATGCAATGCAAGGCTTTCTTCCTCAGCAAAAGGCTGTCTGGCTATGTATTTTTATACCTTGTCGTTTCACTAAGATCTTGCTCAATAAGAAAACACGAAGGATAAAGGGCAATAGTTATAATTAAAATGAATGCATCAAAGAAAAGCCAGTAAAAACACAAATAAAAACTTAAGGAAACACACATCAGTAAGAAGAAATAACAATAATTCATGAGATTAAAAACCCAGTTTTAAATTCGGCAGAAAATCCGCTTAAATGCCAAAACTTGGCTGGATAAAGGGATAAGAAGTCTTTGCCCATCAGCTGAAGGATAATGGAGCTGGCCTGGCCTTCCCCGCACCCCTCAACTCACCACATGACTTGGTGGGGATCTTGCCTCCAGCTCTCAGTGGTAGCATGGAGCATGAGGGAATGACCAGGGGAACTGGAATGCCTCAGGCAACCCAGCCATCGATGTGGCTGGTTAAACGGGGGTTGCCAGGAAGTGGTGGGAAGGGAAATGTGACTACGTTAAATAAAACTCTTGCATCCCACCCACCTGCCCAGCTCCTAGTAGGGTTTGCTAGTGATGGGGGTAGGGATCCATCGGTTTCCACAGTTCAGCTCCCCAGACTCCAGCCCACGTTCCCTTGTCCCTGAGTTCGCTGACGCTGGTGCCCAGATGATTAAATCCAGGCTACCGCTGTCTAGATAGGGGTGCAACAGCAGCAGCAGCTTGAACTGGTAGAAGGCACTTCATGCCCCTTCAAGAAGAGCTTGAGCGCTCTTCATCTGGTCAAGGGAAGCACCCACGAACAGCATCGCAGCTTTGTCTGGGTTGATCTCCAGTTTGTCAGCCCTCATCCAGTCCATTGTTGCATCCAGGCATTGGTCTAGCACATCCACAGCCTCCCTGGATGAAGATTTAAAAAGTACAATAGAGCTCTGTGTCATTGGTATAGCTGCATGCAGGTGTTAAATAGTGTGGGAAACAGATGCCTGAAGAACTCCATGCCAGAGAATCCATGAAAGTCATTATTAAGGTCTTCTTGGTCAAGGGATTTCTGAAGGAGCACCACTTTCAGGCAGCCTGGGACCACTCCCTCTTGCAAGGAGGCATTAACCGCCTCCCTGGCTCAGACAGTTGTTCCTTCCTTGCTGGCTTTTATTAGTCAGGAGGGGCAAGGACCCCTGGCTGCATGAGCCTGGCTCCGTGAATCAGGGATCCTGCAGGTGATGGTTGCATGAACCTGGCCAAGCACTTTGCCAGCATCCTTGAGCTGTACCAACTGCAATTCATTCAGGAAAATTGGACCTAGCTATATTCTGGCTGCCTCACCTGATTCGAGCATTAAAACCAGAGTCTAAGATTGGATGGAGGCAAGATATTTTTTTCCAGTTTTACATCAGTTGTGCGCATTTTGGAAATGTACACATTTTCTCCCACTGCTTAAAGAATGTTTGTGCACATGAAGTGCCCTTTTCAAATGTACACATGGTGCCAAACTCAATGTATTTGGTCCTCACATGACATTACAAGCTTGAAAATGTGCAGACTTAGATTTCCTCCAAATCTGTGTTTGCCACAGAAGGTGCAAACTGGGAAATCATGGTCAAAAATAAACTGAAACCAGTTTCCCATACATCCCTAGTTACACTGGGCGTTTTTCAAAAGTGAGAGACAGTGGAAGCCTTGGTGAGCTGCTCAATGCGTCCGCAGGCTGGCCGTGCCATGTGGCACAGTGAGGAGGCTGCCTTGGGCAGCAGATTTGGGGTGACATGAACAGGTAGCAATTGTTATTTATTGTACTGCTATTGTACCATTACTGATTGGGATGCAGTGTGGTGTTTACAGGATTTTCTGTCTCATATGCCAAAAGGACTTGGCTGGCTCTGGGCACTATGCAATGTCTTGGACCAGCCCTGGGCATCAGAGTGGCTCTTTCCCAGATCCATTGAACCTGCTTGAAAGCCTCACAAGCTCAGGGCTGATGGCTCTGCAGGGCCTACTCAACACACATTTCAGTTGTGTAGACAGGGACAAACAACAACTGCCATATTGCTGACTTGATGCTTAGAGTCAGAATCAAGCCACACACACAAGGTGAATTGCAGGAAGTCTGACTTAAGTCCAAAACAGCCTGAGTGGTGGGGGTGGTGCCGGGGAGTGTAACAGTGTTGTTCCATGAATTATTGCAAAAGCATAGGCAGAAATCTTCTTGCAGTGCCTAACTTTGTGGCATGGTCTTTGCACTTTGTGCTACAGCACAAGGACTGTGGGGAATGAAGAAAATGCAGGCTGATGCAGCATAAAATGGGTCATAAGAGTGCTTGTGACATTCCTTATACAGTTGTGCAATTCCTTACACAGTTTAGGGTCACCTTTTTAGTGCTATGTTCTCCCAGAAACAGGGCATCTGTGAGCAGAAGGGGCTTTCTGCTAGCACAGGAGCACACCACCTTTTCAATCCTAAAGGCTCTCTGGTGTCAGCAGAGTCCTGTGCTCTGCACATGAATGTATGAATGCCCACACATGCACTGCGGAGGGCACGTAGAAACACACAGACACCCACACAGTCAGAAGCGGGGAAGGAGACTTTGAACTTTCTCTCATCTCGGCAATCCTACATTAGGGGTCCTCTGTGGGCTTCCTGAGGGAAGAGGACTCTGAAGTCACTTCCCTGGATAGGCACAGCTGCTTCAAGGCAGCAGACATCTGGAAGCTGCACACAGTGCAATGTGCATTCCCACACTGGCAGAATAGCAGCTTTAAAAGACACTTGCTCCTTGGGAGGAAAGCTATGACACACCTAGGCAGCATACAAAAAGCAGAAGCAACACCTTGCTGTCAAAGGTCCCTATCGTCAAGGCTATAGTTTTCCCAGTAGTAATGTATGGCTGAGAAAGTTGGACCATAAGGAAGGCTGAGCGCTGAAGAACTGATGCCTTCGAACTGTGGTGTTGGAAAAGACTCCTGAGAGTCATTTGGATGGCAAGGAGATCAAATCAATTGGTCCTAAAGGAAATCAACCCTGACTGCTCACTGGAAGGACAGATGCTGAAGCTGAAGTTCAAATACTTTGGCCACCTAATGAGGAGACACATTGGAGAAGACCCTGATACCAGGAAGGATTGACGGTAAAAGAAGGGGACAGCAGAAGATAAGATGACTGGATAGTGTCGTTGAAGCAACAAACATGAATTTGAGTGGGCTCAGGGAGGCAGTGGAGGACAAGGGGACTTGGAATGCTCTGGTCCATGGGGTCACAATGAGTATGACTGACCAACGATGACCAAGCTTGCAATCTAAACCTCTGTCTCCTAGTTTTCACCTGGGAACTAAGTATACTTACACTGATATAGAAGTAGTTCACTTTCTCTAGTTAAGCTTTGTTCAAAGAACTTTGGCTAATGTGTGGTAAAGAAATAGAATAAAATTAACCAAATAATAAATTTGCTATCAAAACCAGAACTAGAACTCGCCACATTTTGGAATCCTTTCTGTCATATATCTCCTAATGATGGCAAGATGGTCATTAGCACCTCTGTGCATGGCTTAAGGTCAATATGGTATGATTCATTGAAGTGTACTATTCAGCACATATGAAGAAATTCTAGGAAGGCACAGTGGCACAGCTAGTTGCTGATCTCTTCCTGTAGTGCATATGTGCACATGAAAAATTTAGAAAAAGATATTCCCACATGCATCAAGTTGGGTATGCAAAATTAGTAGATGCTTATGAAACAATTAGCCTAGAAATATCCCCTGTGGAGCGGAATGATCCGCATATGCGGTTTCTTCACCTTCTCTCAAGGCTTCCACATCCCAGTTTCTTGATTCTATTTTGTACCCATCTGGAGTAAGTCACATGAATCTCAACTGCAAGGATTTTTCTGCACTCTCTATAGTGCTAAAGTTAGAAGAGTCTTAGGGGACTCTAGAATTCTGAGGGAAAAGGTCACTTAGAGCAACCATAGGGAAATTGTCGTATTCATGCCTTTAGCATGCAATATAATGAAACGAAGAAGAGATAAGCACTGCATAATCCAACGCTATTATTATCAATTTGTATGGCACCAAGACCTACTTAATTCTTGGTGTTGCATTTTTTTCTACTCATAAAACAGAATTGATTTGCAAGCTTGAAATACCTGATTTGCTTTGTGAATAAACACAGTATGAGACCTCCCTTAAAGGCTAGGAAATGTAACCAAAACATTCAAATAACTAGGTGTGTGGATAATTCAAAACACTATTCAGATGGGATTATGAAGATCTAGAAATGAAAAAACTAAACTGAGCTACTTTAGAAACTGAGGCCTGGCCATACTCAAAGAAGATGCATATTGATAAAATATAACTGGCTTAGGAAGAGGATGATTAAGATCCGCAGGCAGTGTCTTGAACCTGCTGGATTGGCATCGTTGACAAAGTGGATACCTCCCACCCTGTTCTTGCTCCTCTCCCTTCCTCTTTATTGTAACTGGCTGCATACTTGTCCTCTCAGAACAAGTGAGGGGCAGGAGGAACCAACTCCACTTGTCTTCTCCTAGACTCCTTGGCAAGTGTGCAGTTGATCCTTTTGGCTGGGTCAAGGGAAGAGACAATGGTGAGGAAGAGCTTGGGCCATCTGGGGAAGTGGTTCTCTACAGGCACCTTACCTGAGCCAGTCCCGTGCCCCTAAAATCAGGAGCCAGCACTGTGAATACAGTTCAAGGGCACAGCGTACAAATATCCATGCTGGTGCAAATTTTGATAATTGCTACAAAAGCAAAATTCTAAGATTCTACAAACACACTCTTCCTGGTCCTCAAGATGACAGAGAACAGCCTAGAAGCATAGACAGCTGAAGGTTTCAATGAGTAACCAATGGAGTTAGAGCTGAGAAGATCTGAACTGGAGGGCAGGGTCACAGGGGACTTTTGCAAACAGGGATTAAGGAAGGGCAAAGCAGGGCAACTTGTATCAGTAATTATACATATGAGGCTTGATTGGGGTAGAAAATTTCTTGAAGAAGGGATAGTCAGCCAGTGACAGCTTCTTCCCCAGTGTGTTAATTGGGTACTTTGGATAATTGGTCAGTTTAGAGTTCACTAACTCAAGAAAGGGGGTGGGGGGAACTAAAGAGATAAAAAGTGCAGCAACCCAACAATGGCTGATGAGTGGGGAGAAGAGACAAAGTGGCTTCAGCTTGCAAATCCGTTGAGAAATCTGCAAATGTGGGTTGACTGCAAAACAACCAACCTCCTGTGGTTTATTACCAGGTTAGCATCTGAACCCTCCCAAATGCCCTGGTTCATAGAGTGACATGGTGGCTGATCAGCCACAGTGGGTTTTTAACTGCCCTGCACATGTCAGTTGTGTGATGCTTGCATTAATATAATTAAGAAGGGGCATTAATATAATTAGCCTCCACAGCACAGCTTGTAATGTCATGCAAACCTGGACAGTCTGGGTTAACAAGCCACTCAGAAACCTACAACAGCCAGTGGTACACATAAATCTGATGAGTTCCTCAAAATAGACCAAGTTGCATAAATACTTCAGGGTATGTAATTCTTCCCATTCATGGGCATGGCAAGATCACTTGTGCTATGCTGGCTTCACTCAAGATGACCCTGAACCAGTTGGACAAGAAGGGCGTGTTAGGCACCCACAATGAATGGGTGCATTCATTGCATTGGCAATGAATGGCCCCATTCACTGTCCAGTGTGGGAGGGAAGGGGTTAATGTCATAGACGAGACTGATCTCTCTGCTTGAGCAACATCATTCCTGCCCCTCCTCGCCTCCCTCCTCAGCTAAAAAGGCAAAAATGTCATGTGATCATTTATCCTCCCTCCTCCTCTGAGGGAAGCAGGTACTTCTGTCTCCTCCTCTCTACTTAACCAGCTAACAATGAAGCAAGATATCCTGCACGGAGATACCACCATCTCTCCTTCATGCGAGTCAGCGAGGAGCTGCTTGTCACTAAATAAACCTTTTTGCTTAAAAAAAAAAAAAAAGCCTCTCAGTGTGGATACTAACAGATCCAGGGGCAAGCAACAGCCTCTTAACTGAATCTGCTGCTTTATGCTTAGCTCTGCTGAACCTGCATATAACCAAATATACAGCAGGTTCCCAACAAGGAGCATCTTTTGGGTTACCAAAATGACAGCATAGATTAACAGCCTCGTCACTACAGAGAAAAAAGGTGGCTTGCCTTGCCCCCAGAGATACAAAAGACAGCACTTCTCTACCACTATTGCTGAAGACATGCAGGGAAGTCTCTTTGGAAAGAGAAATCTTCATCCTTCTGGACAAGAGGAATGCCTATTGGCAGGTCAAACTTGACAAGGAATCGGTGGAACTGTTCACATTCAACACCCTGTGGAGTGATTACCATTTCAATAGGTTGCCCTTCGGCATTAAATCGGCAAGTGGGGCTGTTCAATGAAATAACCATGAGTGCTTCTGCGATATACCTGGTGCGCATATCATAGCAGACAACATGATTGCAACTGCCTTGATGAAGGCAGAACAAGAATCTGTCCTTACACAGGTTCTGGATAAAGTAAACCTGAAAAGTACCAAGTTCAATCAAGGCAAAGTTCAGTTCTAGCTCAATCAGTGAAAATAATAATATAAGAATAGTAATAATAATAAGTGCCAAAAGATGGTATTTAGCCTGAAAATGACAGCATGCAAGCCAGTCACTAAGTGTTGCCAATAATAAACAAGGAGGGTATCCAGAGACTTCTGGGACATAAAGTATCACTCCCAGTGCATCCCCCATGAATCAGCCCTGGCAGCATCCATAAAAGCTCCCCCATGTAACCATGAAGCCTGGCAGTGGGTCTTGGTTCAACAACCAAAGCACAACCAAGACTCTAGGCCGCCTTAAAACAGCCTTACAACTACCCTAGAAGTTGGCTTCTTCGTTCACAAAGAACTGCTGGCAGTCCTGACAGATGCACCTCCGGTGGCTGCCCTAAGCTAATCATTTGCAGACCTTTTTCAAGTGGCATGCTGCACAGTGGCATCTGCCCAAGAAACAATGAGATGATGATGATGATGATGATGATGATGATGATTATTAACATTTCTATGCCGCATGTGCTTGTGCATTTGCTAGGCTCTTGGAGGAGAACATTTCTTGTCTTCGCTGTCATCTGAATACCTTTTTGTAAAAATAATGCTATAATTACTTTGATTGCAAAATTTCAGCAGAACAAAGCAGAACAGAAAAGAAAAAATGTTATACCAACTTAGATTTGAATATATCATTCTCAGTGCATATATATAGATGAATGTGCACTTATATAAAAATGCAGCTTTTTACGACTGATACACAAACTTCAATAAAAGTAGACTAGATATTCATCTAAGTGCTCATTTGCCCATTCAAAAGACCCTAGCCCTCAACCCACTGTGTTTTCAAAGGTGTTCTTCCAAGGTTGTAATGAGTCTTACGGCAGTCAGGAGGGAGTGAAGAAAGCAGAGAGCCAAGTTCCTCATACACTGGCCAAACACGAATGCCTTCATCAAGAAGTTGTCCATAATGTAGGCCTTTACAGTCTAACAAAGAACAGGTATGTCACCCCATGGCATATTTGATTGGGTGAAAGTTTCTGATTACCTTGGCTGAAGGTTGTTTGAGCTCCAGGAACACCCAACAACTGGTCAAGCTATCCTGAAATTCTTTGGATCTCTAACAAACTAGCTTCTATCATGGTCACAATGAAAACAGTTTCTAAATGGCATGGTATTTCCAGGAGATTGGTTCTACCCACATCCCATTTGCAAGTCACATCTGGTAGCAGAATGGCGTATCACCATGTCAGAACTGAATCATACTGCCCTGAGTCTCTGAATGCAGGTCCAATCTATCCAATATATACAGACTGTATTACAAGATGGCACAGATTTCCACCTGAGCCTGCTAAGGAATACCCCAGTTGATGGTTTCCCATTTGCTCCAACAAATGGAACTACTCTTGCATACATTGTTCCCCATTCTGCTCCCAGGGGGACACATGTGATTTTGCTATTTCCAGAAGTACCATTATGATCCGGAAACCAACCTTATGCCACCTCCTGACATTGCTGACAAAGTCAATACAAATGGTAAATTGGTCCCATCATCTGCCAGGATAAGAGGGATGAGTATGAGCATATGTAGCAAAGCAAGCGAACAAACAAAAGCACAAAAATGAAGACATGTGAAAAAGGACCGTTCATCTGTGACCCACACATCTTCGAATGCTCCAGGAGATGCCCTGCAAGGCAAGTCCCCGGGGCTGACAAAGAGCTGGTGCAGCAGTACTGTGTGCATCTATCTGTGTGCATCTACCCAGTGCAGCTTCTAGGAGTGTCTAGAGATATTTGAGCCAATGTCTTCCAGTCCAGAAATGGTTGTCATACAGTCTCTTCCTAAGTTCAATGAGTTTGCTATGGAGAAATGGAAAATACTTTCTCTCCCACCCTACTGCAATGGAGACTCATGTGCTTGAACCTCAGACTCCAAATCTCAGATGTTCATTTCAACCCGGAAGTAAAGCACTTGAGGCACATACATGTATAAAGAAGAGGGTGTGGTCAGTGTCGACAGTCTTCTTCCGAGACATGCCTGAGTTGTGTCAGCAGCTCCTTTATCTTCCTTGGTGGGTGCGATTTTCTCCCTGCTCCAGCTAGAACTGGGTAGGGTATGAGAGCCTGCCCTCACAACAAGCTTGAACTGCTCGATTGTTTTACACATGATCTATTGGCCATGCATAAAACAGTGGTCAGAATTACTGTGTTTCCTGCTGCTTCTTGGGCTTAGGGTAGGCAAGTTGGAAAGTAATCTTGCACAGTGGATAGGTTCACATGCCACAACAAGCCACACCACTTTTTGTGCAAGCTGATCAGTCATGTTATCTGAACCTTATCACGGTATTTCGGCATGGTATGTTTGGTTTTTGGAAACCTCAAACAGAAACAATGGTCTGTTCTATGGTTTCTTGGTCCCACAATGGCTTGTTGAGCTGCCTGAACCAGAAAACACAACTCATGCTACCAAGGCCAGCACCAAAGAGCTGCTTGGCAAGAGCAGTCCACTGTGGCTCCCACCAAATAGCTAACCAGAGAGTGCCAGGAACAGCTGCTTATTTGCATCACTGTAAGAGGCATCTCCACTCCACCTGCCTCCTGCCATAAAGATCATCCTTGGGGCAGGAGTGGGCAATAGCCCCCAACTGGGCCCTGCCATGCAGATGATTCGTGCCCCTCCAGCCCCCTTCACCCTGAATGCTGAAATGTGGTGGTTTCCTAGCTTTCTATGAGGTCTTCCTATTCTACAAGGCCAGTGTGCTGAGTTACTAGCAGGAAACAGCTTTGGCTAAAACAGGCTGGTATCCTTGGTCCCCCCTTTGGCTTCACCCACCACTGGAATGTGACCTCAGAAGCCATCTCCGAAATGGAATTCAGCCCTTGGGTTGTAAGAGGTTCTTGACTCCATCAAGTTTCAGCCATCGCTACTTGTACCTTAGGTTTGCTGACTATTATCTTATATCATAGGATAACCATCTATTCTGGTTCAGCTACTGTGCTTCAGCGACAAGGGTTGGTGAATTAGCAAGCGACTCTTTTTCTTCCCTATCTGAGGAAAATGTCTCCTGGTGAAAATCTTTACATTCTATTTATCGAGCAGCTGTGCAAGGCGCAGGGAGTCAGCTAGCTGCCATCCACATATAAAACGCAGGGTGATCTGATGAAGTAGAAGCAGGGCTCAGCTAACTGAGCTTGCAAATAGATGCCACTGTCACACTACAAGCAGTTGCTTTGCTACCATGATAAAGTTGTGCTTTGGCCACTATTGCTCAGGGACTCACAGGACGGAACACCTCACTTCATCCCACCCTGCAAATCCTCTACATTGAAAACAGGATGTCAGGGAGATGTTGTGTTTCCCCTGATAATGAGTTGTCTGCATAGGATGATTTTGTTTGTATAGGGGAGCTTTCAGTCGTGGACCCCCCTACCCCCCATCTGAAGTGGTCCAGCCAAACAGAGGTTTCCACCTCATTAAGCATTAGGCCTCAGTCGATGTGATCTGAAACACCTGCTGGAAGACGCAGGCTTGGTGGAACATGTGGAGAGAGGCCAAAAGTCTCTGTGGTGAGGACAGAGAGGAAGAGGAGAAATGAATAAAATCTCTCATCCAAGCAGAATCAGAAAATCAGGGCAAAGAGATAAACATCGGCTTTTCATTGAAAAGCAGCCATTATCATAGTAATTCCTGATTTATCCTACTTTCAAACTTTCTCAGCTGCTAATTAGTACAAGTGTAAATACTGTGTGCATAGCCAGAAATATGGTACTTTAATAAACCAATAACAATAGAGCAACCATGTTGCATATGTATCATATAGTCTGGAGAAGTGGTTTTCCGAAATATGGGTGGCATCCTTAATGTTTGCTAGAGCTGGTGGTTTCAGAAGCCAGGAATATTCTGTGAAAATTAAAGGTAGTTCATACAATAAAGAACTGTAAATACCATACAGGTATATAAAGGGAGCTCATGTATTATACCATTAAGACCTGCTCTTAAAACCTTCTCCATGAAGTCCTTTCCAAAAGGTATTGATGGAAAGTGGAATGGTTCATTCTTATATATATTTAGCAAAACTAAATGGATTTGTTGCACGTGAGATGAAAAATACAATTTTTTCATCCTAAAACATTGTTTTTAAAATTACTTGTTTATTTTACCCTCCCCAATGATGTTTTCCTATTTTTCCCCTCCCCTTGTCTTGTTTGGACTTTTTTTTCAAAAAAAATTATGGGTACGGGGGATTCATTGTACAGAATGGTCATTAACAATGATGCAAACGCCAATGTTTCCATGGAAACATCTTGTCCACTACTGAACATAGTACAGCCATTTTTTTGAACCATTTGTCCATTTGATTAATTATGTCTTTGTGCTGAAGACTGCTTGGCTTGATTGTCTCATCATGCATTAGAGGAGCTCCTGCTCTGACAAATGGGCCTATTGTTTTGGGCCTATTCATCTTGGTACATCCCTGAGAGCTGATAGACGTTTCAGCAAAATGACGGTCCCTTAATGAGCTGCAGCTTGTCAGAATTGTTTAGGGCTTCATGCTAGGCACAGACCACTGTCATGACAGCTTCAGTTATTAAGGCAATGAGTGGGGATGTCTATAAAAGAGTCCATACAATGCAATGACCCTGGTTTTGATATCACATAGTTTGTAATTACCAGCTATACATCCTATAAGATAGATGCATAATAGATTTCAAAGCCTTGTCAAAACTTTGAGAGAAAGAGAGTTCAGATGAGCCAGCTCTCAGCTCACAGTCAGAAAGAAAGCACACTGAATGCTTCACACAAGTGTCTGAGTAGTTTTCCAAGCAGGATTAACCCAAGTGGAGTTTTGGTCTCTTGATAAATGGAGCAGGGAGAGTTGCACGTATGTGGAGATGAGGAAGTTTTGTGCCTCTTTAAAAGAATGCTTATAATTTGACTTCCACTGGTGATCGAAACAGGAAAGAGCTACCAGTGATGTGTACACACACACTGAGAAAGAGAGAGAGAGGCCATGCTCTATGGAAGCAGTAAAATATCTATTTTTAGTATTATGATTATTGTTCCCCCAAAATTCCGATTTTAAACAAAATCAAAACCCTCTCAGCTGAATATATTTGACTTAGTCTGACAGCTGCTACTGACATTTTCTTAATTTCAGTAGACAAATCTGCCCATCTTGTGTTTACATTACTGACTATCCTGCTCTGAAATATAAACAACCAAGCAGGGTCAGTGTCAGACACAAATGTCCTTATTCCTTGCAACAGGTTATCCATTTATGGCATAACAACAACGCTTGAAATTTTAAGACTGTTTTCCCCTCCCGTCCATAATTATTTCCTGACTGCTAACAGCAATGGCTAATATCCACCCTCCACTCATGTATGCATTATGAAGCAGTGGAAGGAACCCAGCTACAGTCGGAAGAAAAATGAGGCACCTCTCTCACCAAGGCTAATTATGAAATTCAAGAAAGGGTTTCTACTATTTTTAAAACAGTTGCTCAGATTTGCATCTCTAGGTCTTCCACTGAAAGAGCAGAGGCTGCGCAAGACGACATGTGCTTTAAATATTTCCCCACACAGAATCAGTGATTAAGCGGCGCCCCTAATAAACACAGATGGAAGTCAGCACCCTGTAGCTACCAACAGCCACATTTAATCAGTTAATAACTGTGGATTAAACTTAATTCAGATTAATTTGTATTAGTATAGAATTTGTAACTCAGTTGCTTTCATATTAATTTACATGTTGTCTAGACATGACATCATATTGACTCTTTGTTTGGCCCAAACACTAATTGCAATCCTGGAAGCTAATGGATGCCAGCTTTCCACTGGAAAACAACAACAACAACAATAAAAAGGTTTCTGACTGCACTGTACCAAAGGAAGTTCGATATTACAATTCAGAGCTGCAGCCTCGGCACTGCCTGGGAAGAGAACCCTTCATTTGCACTGCAACCTCCATAAACAAAGTGTGTTGTTGCTGTATGAAGAATGTGGCTGCTGGAAGGGGAGGCTGCTATCATCCATCAACAATTGTTAGCCTCAAATTCTTCTGGGAAAAGGGTGGAGAGAGGAATGGAGAAGGGTTAAAAAAAAGAAGCAAACAATAAATTGCTGTAGTGCAAATTGGACTGAACCACTGTCAGGGTTAGCCTGTCATTTCCAATTGCATTTGGTGGAGAGCTGAGACATAGACTGGGGGCATTGCCTGTGAGTTGCAGGTCTGTAGGGCAAGTTCTTGTTTTCTTGCCCCCATGTCTGAGTGGATACTTGACCAATGTACTTTTTGATTACATGCTCTTGAAAGGTGGCAGTAGTGCAAGCCAGTGATTGTTCACCTTCCTTCTGGGCTTTGTTTTGCTGTTCCTCTCCTCCCCTGCCTAGAAGTTATTGAAGACACTGTTGTGAGGTCAGAGAAAAAATTCCAGTTCTGCTTCTAGGGAAATACCGCTTTGTTATACATTCTTGTGTTCTCTGTAGTACCTAGGCATTCTCCAAAGGAGCAGTAGATTATTATTTGCATGGGAGTTTTAGTGCATTCAGAGAATTTCACAATCTCCATCGCATTGATCTGCAAAACTGCACACCAAGAAGAATGTGGTTATTTCTGCTGTATAGAGAACACACTGAAACAAAGGTGTGGCAAGTCCCACTCTTGTTTTAGGGCCACCACAGGGCAGAGCAGTAGCTCCACATGCCGGGCACAAGGCGTGTGAGGTGCATGATTGTCCTCCTTGTGTGGAGAGGTTCCGTGCTGCTAACAGAAATGTGGTCAGCACAATTGATGTGGCTCTGGAACCTATGAGGGAGCCTCCTCATGTGGTTGCTACCGGAGGTGTAATGGGAAAGGTGTGAATCAGCCTTTTCAATTGAAAAGGAGCTGCGGTCTTGCAAAGAGCTCAGTTTTCCTCCACTGACTCAGATTCTGCAAGATTTATTGAGATAAGCTACCCAAAAGATGAGGTTTCTAGATAAAGATGAAAGCACTTTGTTGTGTAATTCATCTATTGTTTTATTTATTTATAGTGAAGATTTGATATCCATTTTTATTGAAGAAGAAACAAAAACAGACTTTAAAAAAAGAAAGAAATGAAGAACAGAGACAGAAATGTAAGAACATCACCTGCCCCAAACTGAAAGTGCATGAAGGTCTTAACAAGGCAGTAGATCATCAAGGAGGGGTCCTTCTCATTAGTGAATTTTGCAACTGCTGAGAAGGCTCTCTCCAGCATCATGGCCAAACAGATGTCTCCTACAACTGGGTTAATGCAGGTTTCCATGGGTGAAGGCAAACCCCGATCCTTTAAAGATAATGGCTGAGCTGGAAGCCAGTGAAGACCATGATGGAATGGGAGGGTCACACCATCCCAATAAAAATTGACCCCACTTGGCTGCACTTCCAAGGGCAAGGCCACTGGCTTGCCACATAGTTGAGTGAAACTTTATTTTGAAGTACTTCATTGGAAGGGTATTTCATTTTTGTCTAGCAAGTTCAACTCATACAACTCTTACCTTGGCTGCAAGAGACTTCCATGCAAGTCACACACTTCTATACTTTGAAGAGGGGAAATGAAGGGAGCTTTCCTTCCAAATCACAGATCAAGTTGGAAAATGGTTGTGTTTCTTAATGTAGCATTTCACCTCTCAAATATGGTGGAAATACTATTTTTTCAGTTTATTATATTTAAGTGTTGGAAGTTATTTGGACTCTGGTATGTTATGGAAATGGAGAACTGCCCCCAAGGCTCCTTCCAGGAGCTACATGTCATCAGTGGTATGACCTGTGCCTAAAATGGCCGTCTCCCTGCCTCACACTCACTGTCCACACCAATCAAACCCCATCCAGATACACCTTTCCAGTCCTTTCTTCAGTTGTTCTGTGCAGGCCAGCTGGGTGGGCATTTTTTGCTGCTCAGCACCGAGCAAGGAAGGACAAAACTAGGCCAGTGCAGGGACCTGAAGGACAGAGATTGCCCTGCCTGGACTGAAACAAGGAATCTTCTCTACTCAAAATTCCTAACCTGAAACTAAAGAAAATATCAAAGGCTGCCTTTACTTCTGAGGAGTTACTGAACATTTTGTAGAAACTATATGCTTCCCACTGGATCTTCAGAAGTCACCTTGAGTGAGATTTGGGGAGTATTCAGATGTATTAACTGTATTTATTTTGATAGTGATTAAGTTAACTCAATAATGTTTGTTAATGCAAACTGTATCAATTAATGAACCTATTCACTGCCAGACCATAAATCCACTTAAGTTCCGTACTCAATTGATGCCACGTACGTGCAAGCTAGCAGAGAGATGAAGCCATGTCATTAAGTTTCAAGCTTGGCCAGTTATCTAACCACCCACAGCACTTATTTGGTCACGATCTCAGAATGGAAGACCTGCTTTTATTTAAAGGGAAATCTGGAGTGTTTTTTCAGACCTCAAAAGCTGTGAAAGTCCTGTACCAACATTGTAGAGTCATTTGTGGAAATGACAATGGCACGCTAAACAATCCGTAGATTGGTCCAGATGCATATGGGAAGCATAGATCCACATCCTTACATGCCTAGTCGACCCTCATGGATATTAAGAATTACAACCTCGCAGCAGCAGCAGATAAAAGCTAGGTTAATCTAGGACAACAGTCTTTCTTTTGTTATGCCAATTCTATTCTTGCTTTCTGAGACTTTTCCCTCTTTTCCGCCTTTCTGTCCCCTTACATTCTGTGCTGTTGATATTGTACTTTGTTCTTTTCCCATGAATGTTCTCATCAATTCTCTTTCTCACTCTCTTAAACAGACACTTTGAAAGCAGAATTCAAAACATAGCAGAAATATTTCAGCCTGTACTATTTCAATGCTGCTTAAAAAAAAAAAAAAGCGATAGAAGCAGAAGAAGCTAGTTGAATGAGCTTTGTTTATTAAAAATGGCCTATTCTGAAACTTGGCAACAGTGGCAATAATCAAGATCCTTTCATATACCTGCAGGCTACTCACATTGTGGTACATGTGAAGCTGTTCCCACAGCATAGAAAGGTGCTACTCTCAGCTCTGATCACTTGGGGGGACAGGCAGAATTGATCTCCTCTCCCCAGCCTGCCCACTTGCACAGTGAGCACTGAAGGCTCATACTATCTGCTTTCGTTCTGTGGGGCTGGTCCAGTCAAGGCACCTCATTTCTAGGTATTAGGAAGACACAAAACTGCCTGTGTCAGAGTTGATATATAGTTTATCGCATATTTATAGTGGAGAAATATCCTAGAACTGTAGAGCTGGAAGGGGCAAAGAAGTCCGTCAAGTCCAGAGCAGGACCCCCAATTAAACCATCCCTCTCAGATGGCTGTCCAGTTGCCTCTTGATTGTCTGTAGTGTGGGAGAGCCCACCACCTAAGTAATTGGTTTCATTGTTGTACTACTCAAACAGGCAGGAAATTTTCCTAGATATCTAGCCAGAATCTGGCTTCCAGTATCTTGATCCCATTATTCCGTGTCTTGCACTCTGACACGATTGAGAAGCAATCCTGTCCTTCCTTTTTGTGATAGTCTTTCAAGTATTTGTAGAGTGCTATCATATCACCCCTCAGCCTTCTCTTCCCAAGGCTGAACATGGATGGAAGTTCAAAGAAAAGCTTACAGATGTCCTTTCAGCTGCAGGGTTTCCTGACTTTGCTCCAGGGGCACTAGTCACTTAGGCACTTTGCATGCTCCTGGTTCCAAAGGGAGAGCCATAGAGAAACACCCCTTGCTCTGCACAGTTGTATACAGTTCTTTCCGTTCACTGCTTCACAGACTGCCACGATATACACACCAGCCCTCTTCCTAGGAGCAAGAAACAAAGAATGCGAGGAAGTTGGACTAACCCACTGAACTTCGGCAAAAGGCTGTGCAAATGTCCGTATCCCTAGGATAAAGCAAGGCATTGACAGCACCTAGTAGCTGTACCTTCACTAAGGCTCTATGGGTTTCTCAGCATGTATAAGCCTAAACTCTCTCCTTGAACTACCACTATATTGTAGACAAAGTTTAGCCACCAGTTTGGGGACTGGGAATAGTGGAAATGCACAGCTGGCCAGCTGTGTGGGGTTTCCAACTTCATCAGACCTACCTGATTGAACTTGTCCAAAGGGTTAGATCGACCTCTGTAAATGCTATTTGGTTTTGCCTACTTCGTTTTGTTTTACTAGTTTTTGATGCAGCATTTCAGGGTGAGTATTGGAGCCATAGGACTGCATCCCCTTTTGAAAGAAAGCAGTACTGCTCTCCCCATATCCCTCGGTGGTGATCCTCATTATGGATTTTGGAGCTGTGGCCTCAGGACCCGGCCTGGAATGGGAACTATCCAGCCCAGCATGCATCCAGGCACACGAAGGGCTCACATGACCAGTTTAGGCTCCAATCGGCTCAAGCACCCTGCCCCCACCTTTGCCACCAGAAATGCAACCTAGCTGCTCAGTAGCTGGACTCATACCGCTTTGTCCACCACACCTATTGGAGCTGTAATCAATTAAAGTGGCGGCTGTTTTGACCCCATCAGGCATATGCGCCTCTCCTCCGAGTTGCCCTCCAAAGCTGCACTGCCAGCACAAAGATTTTCTTGAATCTTATTTCCCACCATCAAATGCAGTAAGTATATCTTAACCCAGTGAAATCCTGGGAGAGCAGTGTCTGATCATAGATTAGAGCATTGGCTGTTTTTCATGCCCACTGAAAATGAATGGAAAGCTACAGAATGAATGAAACCATCTTTTATTTTGGGGTGGGAGGGAGGGAAATGACATGCTGGTTTAGATTTTGAATTCATTTCACCATCCAGTGCGACAACAGGGGAAAAGACTAGAAATGCCCTCAGCAGAAATGGAGAGCAAGGGGAAGGAGGGGACGGCTTCCTCTCATCTTTTTCCTGTAAGATGTCTAAGTACTGCTTTCCCATAGCTGTCAGTGTCAACTTTGATCACTATTAAAGTACCTTGGCAGAAAGATAATCCAACAACATCCCTTAAAACTTTGTGTTTATGCAGTCTGCATCTCCTTATTGTAGTCCCAATGTACCAACCCAGCTGTATTTTACATTTTAAAAGAGAGAGAGAGAACCATTAAACTCAGGCACTTCTCTTAATGGCAAGTAAAGTTAAGTCCATTTGGAGTCACTTGTTTATGCTTAAAATAACATTGTCTCCCCATACCCGCACATTTAATTTATTTCCAAGAGAAATAAGAGAAGCAGACAACCCTTAAATCATGTTTCAATTTAGCTTATTTTGTTGGACAATGCATTAATGAGCCTTAAGGAACTGCCTGCAAATGTTTAGTATTTAAAAGGGATCTATTTTCTTAACTGAGAGACGTACATATGCCACAGTAAGTGCAATTTTCAATTACATGTATCTGTGCATGAATTAGGAGAGCCTTTTTAAAAAATATTGCAGTGAATTGATTATTTCTTTGTTGAAGATATAAGGCTATAGTGGCATGCTCATCAATAGAACCAGAACCTTGCTTTTTGAATTCCAGACTTAATGGCCTTCACCAACTGGAGATGACTAGGAGGTTGTAGAACTTCCCCATTCTTCATACTTTCTATGTACTCCCCTGGTCGACTCCCACATTTTGACTTCTCAGCTGTCTGGGAGATGTATATAAGTTCCCATCTGTTGAGGACATGTAGTGAAGTCTCTTTGGAAAAAGAAATCTTCATCCTTCTGGACAAGAGGAATGCCTGTTGCCAGATCAAACTTGACAAGGAATCGGTGGAACATTCAAAACCCTGTGGAGTGATTACCACGAGCCATCTAAAAAGGGTGGGAATCTCACCATCCAAGGGTCAAACCACATATGGAGAAACATTCATGGGACACAGGGTAATGGTGAGCTGAGTTGAAGATAAAAGGGGGTGGTGCCAAAACTACCGCCATGTTTTAGCTTAAAGGTCTTATGCCAGTCACTTAGACTTGGGAAAGATTTTTGGTATGTGAGAAAATACCTGAAAGCAAAGCAAGGAAACCATGCAATGAAGGGTAGATGGGAGAAAGAAATGGGGTCAAGGGGAGAAGAGAGATCATTTTTGGTATGAAACATAGCGATTACTTGAGGATGGATGAAAATGGCATATTCGATCATGAAGATAATACTATAGGAAATATGGATTGGAGATGGGAAACATGAGGCCTTCCAGATACGATTGGACTGCATCCTGTTCACTCAGCACTGACTAAGCTGGCTGGGGGTGTTCCTTAGTCCTGGATTAAATTCAAAGGTTCTTTGATCCAACCCTGTATAGAAGTACATATATCACCATGACACCTTGAACAAATGCAGCTTGCCATATATATTGATTCCAAAAAACTCATTTTTCTAGGCCTGACAGACCAGGATTATTTAGTTCTTCAAAATCAGTGAAAACACACATCTATAAGAAAGTAATATCCATTTTTTTCTTTGTTAAGAATCAAGTCTCTGACTATCACACAGAATGAAAAGTGTGGTGCTTATTTGTTTATGTATAACTCAACTGGTTGGCTCTGTTGCCCCCTGAAACATGGTAATATCTCATCCACTGGCCTGCCTGGAAGGTTAGTTGTGCTATTTCTCCATTGTTGTGTCATTTCTTATAAAATGATATTGTCAGAACTGTATTCAGATAAGCTGTAGCATTACAAGCTCATACCGTCTCCAAGTTTTTCTTTAGCATGGTGGCTAGAGAGTTATTAGCTATACGGAACATATAGAAAGCTGGTGCCATGTGACAGCAATAGCATCATCATCATAATTGTCATCCTCATCATCTTGTGAGAACAGCATCTTTCCCACAAATACCTGCAATACTCAGCATTCACCAGTTCCTAACGTGTCTGATTTTGCCCTTCACACAGTATACTTGCACCAAGTATTTCTTTGTTTTCTATACAGGCAAGCAGACTCAAGGTGAAAATTAAAAGAAAAAGAAGCAATCCATGAGCAGCTTAATTATTAGAGAGCTGCTGCAGATGTGAGCTTTCTGAAATCAATTCTGGATTGAAAAGGAAGGAGGGTTGTTGATGTTTTAAAACTTGTATTACTTTAAGAATAATCTAAATCATAGTACACATCTTCCCTAGAGACCTTGTGAGTCACTCCAGTCACTTAGAGGAATTGTAGAATACACACACACACACAGACAGATAAAATTGTAAACATTTTGCTATATTTATCTCAGTGCCCAATCACTATCAATAATGCAAATCCATGCAGGAGGGTCCCCCACTCTTGTTTATCCAACTATAAAAATGTAGTCCAGATAAAATTCAGAAATCAGGTTGAAAGGTGTACTTCCAGGCACAGCTCTTCTACCTGGAACATCAACTGACAGCAGATTTTCTGCAGGCTTTAAAAACTCCTCAAACCACAGACTCTTAACAGGAGTGCCAGCATAACCTGAGCTCCTGTATAGCAATGTGAACTCACAGCTATAATAATTAAGCAATTAGGCATGACAGAGAGTTGTGAGTTTCCCGAGATAATCACCCCCCTGGAGTATTACAAGTCATGATCCAGAGATAAGTGTTTTTAATCCCCGAAGGGCGTGATTAAGTTATGATAACCACACACCCCCAGAGTAGGTTTCTAACTCATCTAGAAATCTTTTGCCTGAAACAGGAGGAGGAGGAGGAGGAGGAAGAGAAATGTCTGTGGCTTTGGGCGGAAGTTCTTGCTGTATACGACTGGATGAAGTTGCCACAAATTAAGAAATTTAAAATACACAACAGCCTCATAAAAGGAACCATCAATCCCATCAAATTTAATCTGGGGAGGAAAAAGGTTGATGAAGCTACTGATGCACTACTTCTGTTGTTAGTGCCACAAAAGAAAAGTTTTGAGATCTGAAAGTCCTAAAGAGTCCCATTAAAAAGGCCAGTTCACCCTTCTTTCAAGATACGTTGACTACAGTGACATCAGTACACAGCCATGTTTTCAATGACTTGCTGGGCATTGTTTCTATTGACCCTGGTGCAACAGAAGTACCTGTGTGTTTAGAGATGCACGTATATATGGTTATAGTCCAATCGCTCTCTGACAGCAACAGCGAAAAACTTTTCAACACCGAAAAGGTCTCCAACAGAGAATAAAAAGGAAGAAAGGAAATGGGGGTGGGGGGTGTTGAGGAAAGAGGCAATGCAAAAGAAAGGTAAGATGAGCAAGGAGCCAACGAGGGGGACAGCAAACAAGAAAGAATACGATGGGGAGTGTTGGGGGGGGGGGGCAAAAACATGAGTGTCCAGCCAAGGGGAGATGTGCCAGGTGTTTAGGGCACCAGCCAACAGCTGTGCCCTCTGCCTGGCTACTCCATTTGATTCCGCTTCCCCCCACCAGTTCTGGATTTCCATTCCCATCCCCTTCCTAGTCTCATCCAGGATTACATGCCCACTGAGCGTACTCAGCCCTCATCAGGCTGGTTTTGGCTTCCCAGCAGCACCCTGTCTCAAGGATTTTCTAGAGATTCCTTTTGTATTTCAGCAAATCATGTGGTTCCTTTCAGCCTGCTGATGCTGCTGCCCTTTGATGTGAATGGGATGGCTTATTTACTTATTCATTTGTTTCGCTTCTGTACTCCTCCACAGTCAAAGCTCTCTAGGCAGTGATATAAACATATGTTATATAATACAATATGTAGATAGGATTAGGTGTGTGTGTGTGTGTGTACACATACACATATGTGTATAAACACATACATATGTATATGTATATTACATATACATGCATAATTTTATTGGCTGGTCCATGACCAATTGATTGATTGATTGATTGATACATATATAATTTTTACATTTTTAGTGTTGCAATCACTTTTCTGAGTGGTGAGATGCCTGAGAGACCCCAGACTTACCTGGCCTTGGTTTCCTTTGGAATACTATCATAGAGGACTCACTGGTGTTTTGCAATGAATGCTGATTTTTAACGATTCAGGGGGAGGACAGGCAGAGCCCAACAGGGTAAACATGCCAAAAGCAGATTCCTCTGTTGCAGATCTCCAAGCAAGGCACCGGCACCGGCACCAACATGTTCAGAGGCCCAAATCCAACTCAGCCCCCTCTCTCTATCATCTTGATTCTTATTCCCTGACTCAGCTGCCCACCAGCACCTGCATTTCTCATGCATAGCACCACCTGCTGCCTGGGCCCCTGCCTGCCTTGCTTTCCTGCCACTGCTCTCCTCCAGCAAAGTGTTACCTGCCAGCCAGCCTTGCAGGAGCTTGCTGACCTACAGTAGCTGTGATTTGGACGCTGCTTCTCCCTGCTCTGGTCTATTTTTCTCTACACTGCAGGTGCAAGATCCCAGTTGAAGGCCTAGGACAGGGGAATTCCTGATGTTCTTGAGCCTCTTACAGAGCCCAGGTGTTTAGCCCATTTCCTGAGATTATGTGCCCCAGACCTGCTGCTCCAAAAACTGCCCACTGATAGACAACCTTGAACCATGCCCACTCTCTGGTGCCATTTTATGGCTACTATTCCTATTGCCCATGCCCTCCTCCTCGGGCCAGTTGATTTCTAACTCTTCTCTCCCACACACCTGGGTTAGGGCTTGTTTTCAACTCTGAAGCAGTTCCTGCAACTACTGACACGGTCACATCCTTGGAGCAGTTCTGCTCAACCCCGCTCTTCTCAGCACCATCTGCCGCTATTGTCCACCCACCAGATGCTGTCCTGGCCAAGGGGGTTTTTGAGATGGACATGACAGTGCAACTGTGGAGCTCCTTCCCAGTGCCTTCCCCAGTAGCCACCCCACAGAACTGGTCTAGTTCTCCTATTATACACTCCTCAAGAGCAGGTAGCCCCACCTATTCCCCTCCCATTTTTCGGCAGGGAGAAGCAGCTCATCCAGTCTGACAGAACCCCCTCAGGAATTGGGAGCCATCATTCCTGGAGCAGTGCAGAACACTTTTCCTTGTAAGCTGCTGCTGCCAATGGAAGGAACAAATTACTGCTCAGAGGTTGTTCGCGCACTTGATAGCTGTTCCTCTCAAGGGCCCCTCTCTTGAGGAGGGGGCACATCAGTCCCCCAGGCACACCATGCTTGATCTGGAGCAGCTCCCTGGCTGCCACAGGAGACCTATGTTGTAGCTTGAAGGCAAGACTGAGGACTGCCTTCTTCCAGAGCTGGTCCAGCATCCCAAATAGCCAGGTTCACCACTCCCAACCCTTCACCTGGAGTAGATCTTTGCCAAGCCCAGGAGCCCCACTTTCCCAGGTTCCCCCACAGAGAAGGCCTCTGCGAGGGACACAACTGCACATGTCAAGCATCAGCCCATTCCTCTAGAAGAGGCTCTGGTGGCACCAGAAGAGCCCACGGCTGAACCACCTAATGAGGCATCTTTGTTCACAAATGGCCAATGTGCATCACAGCATCATAACAAGCACAAAACCAACCAGGTCAGCTTGCCAGGGACTGGATTACTGCCATGAGAGAACACTTCTCTCAGTGAATCCAGAGCCAGGCGTGCTTTGTCCAGTGTCTTTGCAAGAATGCTACCGGACACCCATGACCTGTGGATGCTGGACAGCTTGAGTGGCTCCAAGGTGGAGCTGGCTTGTGTGTCTCACTTTCATTTCTGGGAAGACAGAGTGAGCACCAGGCATGCAAGGTGTGTTCACCCAGGCCCAGGAATGGGTCACCAGCCAGTGTTGCCATATACATAAAGGAGGTGAAAGCAGACATTATATTCACACTGGTAGTGCATTTGCACAGATGCAAATGGGGAGGCATTTGAGAGGGAAAACCCAGGAGTCCTACTCTGTCCTCCCTAATCACTCGCCTCATCATGCGTAGCTTCCTTCCCTGACACCCTTCTCATCCCCTTCTTTGCAGCCAGAGCAAGGTGCCTCTTGGAGAAGGTAGGCATGCAGGTGGGTTGTGAAATGGGGAGAGAAATCTTCTAACAATGGGAAGGAAGGCTAGGCTGCTGTAGACCCCAGTGAGCCACTGGGAAAAACAACTCTCTGGTGATCTGCTGGAGATGGGGGCATTTGGCTCTTGGTGTCGTTTGCACGGGAGCAGAGCTGGGGGCGGCAAGGCCAAGGGAAGGGCATCTGGTGGCGTGGCCTGGGGCTGGCCTCCCCTGGCGGCTGAGCAAAGCAGTGGCCAGGAGAACAGGGGGACCGGGGCAAATGGAAGAAGCTTGTGAGCTGCAGGACAGGCTCTTTGGTGGAGAAGGAGCTGAAGGGGTGGGGTGGCAGAAATGGCAGCCAGGAAGCAGGCTTGGGGAAAGCACTGCATGCCCAGCCTGTGAAGCTGACTGCTGGGGAGTGGGGAACAAGCAGGGACAGACCGATGAAGAAAAAGCTGGTGATGCAACAGCTGCATAATGGACCTTGGGGCACTGATTCTGCTGCAAAGGCACCTGGGATAAGTGCTGCTGCCCCATGGAGCCTGAGAGAGGGATTGGAAGGAGACAAGGCCAGAAAAAGCAAACCCAGGACAGGAAGTGCTGCTTAGGCCTGTGCCCTTGTTGTCATGTGAGCCACCATGATTTCAAACAGAGGCTTGCGGCCCTTACATTTGGTGCTGATCAGTCATCACTACCTTTATCCTAATTAGCGAACAGACTAAACTAACTTCAGTTTAGAAGCCTGCCAAAAGCAGCTTTTATACGTAATGAAAAAAAGTGCTTAGAACTGTATGAGTTCAACCCATGTCTCCTTGAAGTAGAAGCCATCATAATAGCTCAAGGTCTGATCAGAACATTTCTCTCCTTTTGTCCTCCCTTAGAAGCTGCTGCTGGGAGACCCGCCACTGAAAAACATATCTTCACAGAATACCTCTCTGGAAGTGAAAGGAATTAAATTACAAATTATTGTTTTTTGCAATTCAGACAAGAGAACTCAAAGCATTGGCAAGATATTCGTTATGGAACCGTAAAAAGAAAGTGGTATTCCTGAAGCATGAGAGCAAAACCTCTCTGACGTTGCATGAAATCAACAATGGAGGCAAATGCAGTTCTTAATAAGGTATGGAATAAATCAGCTTTTCCTTCCTCTTCAAAATAATGTACACTGTTTTCAATTTGTAGGGAAACAATTCAAAATGTTAAATACCTCGGTGAAAAGGTTGCCATAAATAAAAGTTTCTGACAGATTATTTAAAAGATAGGCTCATAGTTCAAACTCTCTAAGATCAGCCTTCAAAAGCTGTCAAACCCCTTAATAATTTTTGTTTACTGACGCTTAGCTAAATGTAGCCTTATACTACACAAATCACATCTGGGAGAGTAATAAAAATGACCAGCCTAAGTGGTCCTTTCTTGATGAAATTGAAATTTATGTGTCAGAGATCACATACTTTTTTTTTACTTTAAATAATCACTGGGAATAGAGAGATGAATAATAATTAAGCTTCCTTGCCTTCAGTCTTTAATTCAAAGGGGTTTGAAGGAAATCTTAAGTGCATAATAATGTTACTCCATTCCCCAAATTCACAGAGTATATTCCTACACTTCCTTGGGTATAAAAGAAACCTGTGCTACCCATGTTATATGAAGAACTGCTTATGCAGGACAAACATTTTAATGAACTAACCATATGGTAAGGATAATGGCTTGGATGTTGACTTGCTTTTCCATGGACAGTCATTTCCTCAACTGAGAAGAGGTTTCTGCTAGCAGAAGGCTTGGTGGTGATGTTTTCAATTCCCATCTCCCCTACAGTTCTGCACAGCACCTTCCAAGCTGCTCTGGAAAGTCCCCAAGCACAAAGGTTTTCTGGAGGCTGCAAAAGGAGGGGGGAATTGGCAAAAATGGCTCCCCCCCCCCGCACCCCGCTGTCAGCAGCCGCATCCTGTAAATGGACTTTTCTTACTATAGATCCAGGCACAGTTGAAAGACCTTGATATATTTAGCCTGGAGAGGATCAAGAGAAGACATGGCAATGGTCTTCAGATATCTGAAAGCCTTCCATACACAAAACAAAGCGGAGTTGTTCTCTCTCTCTCTCTCTCTCTCTCTCTCTCTCTCTCTCTCTCTCTCTCTCTCTTTCCCCCCAGAACTCAGGGTTAGAACCAGTAGGTGAAAATTACAGGGAAACAGAAAACCTCTGTTTTCCCCTCTTCAGGGGGAACTCCTAACAGTGAGAGCTGTTCAGAAGTGGAACAAATTTTCTCAGAAGGCGATGGTCTCTCTTTGGCTGAAGCTGTTTGAGCACAGACTGTCCGTCTGTAGCTGCACCCAGCAAGGACTGGTCCAAATAATCTCCAAGGTCTTAGGATCCAACTCTGCAATTCCATGATTGAAATGGAGATTTATTCTTCACCAAGTATGTTGGGATTGTTCTAGAGCACTGATCAGATCTGTTTGCCAAAATGGGTAGATGGCCACAGCATGTCTCTTACACAAATTGCAAAGCCAGACTTACACTGAGGAGAGAAGACATGTAGAGTCCTCCACAGTATCTGCCCAAATATTATGCCTGTCTCAACTCTTCCCTCTTTAAGCAGCACAGAAAGAATCAACATGCCTTAGTACAGGCTGGAGGGAACTTCATGGCTCAACCAACCTCTTATCCTGTCAGCCACTGAAAGTAAGATTTAACCCTAGTCGAGCGAGTTAAGGATGAAAGATAATCCTTCATTCTGCATTTCTGGCTTTTGCCAGTTTAATCTAGGCCTGTAATTGTATTTTAATATCGTTTTTAGTATATAATAAAAAACAAAGCTGAAGCAAATGATAACCTAAGTCCCTGGACATGTTCATTGTTGTAAGCAAAGCAGGCATGCCAGATGTTCAGAGATTATTGATGCGAGGGGAAGAGGGAAGGCGGCCTTTTGCAAGGGGGAGGGAAAGGTAGCTGATTGTGTGTGAGTACAGAGTTTGGCTGTGGACATTATGACCCCTTCCACTCCCCCTCCAATGGAAAAAGAAATTGGTAGCAGCTTGAATGAGTGGTGTGCTCTAAACTGAAGAGTCTTTCACATAGACTTTCCTGAAAAACTCAGAACAGATAAAAATACAGCATGAAGAGCCTTGTGCAGTCAAATGCTTCTGTGAGGATTTATTGCCTCCCAACTTTCCCTATGGCGGCAGCTGCTGCAAAACCAACAGGGCTTGAGTGCATTGGGCTGGGGTAGAGGTTTTGGACCTGTGAGAACATTTAGCAATTGGAACTATGCATTTGTTGCTGCAGGAAGCCTAGCAAAGGTCAAGGTGACTGAGTACAAGGCAGAGGTGGTTGCTGAACTCCAGTGCACTAAACAAATCTGTTGACTCAGAGTTTTCAGGGCCAACTGAGGCTTCCTCCACTGTAGGAAGTGGCCAGTATGAAAATGTGTTAATTAAAAAATTGGGGGGTAGGGTCACTTGGCAGCTGCCAAGAAAGGTGTATAGGAGGCACCTTGGTGCACATGGGCACTGCTTTGCATAGCCTCGCATTAGACAAAAGCATTTTTTTTCCATCTATTGCTATTCTATCCCTCACCCACCCACCCACCCATGGTAATATTGCCTTCTAAGGGTTTCCTGTGACCATACACTAGCCTTCCCCAACACAGTTTCCTCCAGATGTCTGGGCTACAACTTCCAGTATTCCTGCTCATTGGCCAGTCTACATACACCTGATACAATCAGATACTCAGTTCCTAAGTCCAAAATACCCACAGGACACCAGATTGGGGAAGACCATCATACCAGGATCTGTACCAGCACCTAAACACTGCTTCCAAAGGAGCAGACAGGAAGTAGCACCTTTTAGACCATGAAGTTGATCCCTCACAAACTCATGGTCTTGGTGGAAGGACCACAGATGGGTGAGGGGCCATGTTTCAGTGAAGGGGGCACCTGCTTTGTTTGCAGAGCGTCCCAGCCAGGTTCAGTCCTGGGAATCTGCATGTAGGTCAGGAAAAGCCCCCCCCCTCCCCCGGACCCCTGGAGAGCAACTACTTGTCAGGGTCAACAATCCTGGGCTAAATAAGCCAATGGTGTGACTCCATACCAGGCAGCTCCTGAGTTCTTATCTGATGGCCACTCATTCCCTTCCCATTGCTACTTTGCTTAATCAACTGAGTGTATTTTTGTGCAGTGTTCTGCATGCACAAAAGCAACATAATGGAAAGCTTCCCTTTATGAAGGTTCTTTGATGAAAGAGATCAAGGATAATAAAATAGAGTCTGTCCTAATGGAATGTTGTCAAAGGTGAGGTAAGTTAATGTGGAAATTCCTCTTCCAATGAAAATGTATGGTTACAATTAGACAATATGTGATGACTCAGATGAGTAGGCCAGGATCCAAGGGCTTTTGGCTGCCAGTTTTTAAAGCAGACTTTCCTGCTAGTCCAAAATTGAATGGTACACAGAACTAGTGTGGCTGTCTGGATTCTGGTCTAGATTATGGCTCAGCACTTTTTATACTGCAGACTTCAGGTGAGTTGCTGTGTACTTTCAGACAGTCCATGGGGCAGTCAGAAGAGTGTGTGTGTGTGTGTGTAATATTGCATTATTATATTGTATTACAGTACACATGCGAACACAGGAATCATACTAGCCTGGCTGTATGACACAGGGGTGGCTAACCAACCCTGTGAGTGCTGCTTGCATTTCAGTTTATTGTCTAACAATCCTCGCTGTGCATGGCTTCTTGTAAGATGTGAGTCTGATGAGGGTGGATTGCTAGAGTGGTTAATACACCTGCCCCAACAACTTTACAGTATAGCACAGGTTCGGAGTGATTTGCTAACCATCTCACCCCTTCAGTAAGCCTTCCCAGGTGGGCATGTGAGGAAAAACCATGCCTATTGAGGATCATTAGAGAAATCAAGAGGCTCTCATGGGTGCTTAAGAAGCCTCTGTAACCCTCCACATGGTTGCCATAGTCCTGAAACTGGGCCTGAACAATGAAACCTCAATGACACCCTTCCCAGTGACAGAAAATGTGAATTTTAGGTGAAGAATGCAATTCAGTTGCAGGATCAGAATGCAGGAACTTAATTTCAAGCATACTGCTGTAGCTTTCTTAGCATCAGCAAATCTGGTGGTCTTCAAAGGACAAGCAAACCAGGCAATGCAATTAAGTTTGGGTGGAGCAAGGGATAATCGGCAAATAAATAAATGATGACTGCGGCCCTATTCACGTGGGCCTGAGAGTAAGATCCATGTAATATAGTGATACTATAGACACTATAATATAGGTACTATAGAACCTGAAATGCTTGACCTCCCCAAGAATTTCAGAGCTGCTTGTTGAAGCTCAGATCCCCTCACTCCTGGTTTGTTTGTTTTTCCTGATGCTGCTGCTGCAATTTGTTTTTCTTTTCATTCAGTCAGAGCCAGTGCACACTTTAGCACACTTTTGTTGGAAGTGTGCACCCAAATGCATACTTCCCTTCCCTACATACTAAAGTCTGAAAAAGCTTTGGGGGATGTCTTTTTAAAGCACATAATTTTCTAAAGCATATATTTTGCAAATGCAAAATGCAACTTCAGAAATGGCTCCACAATTCTACTTCCATTCATATTTGACATTGCGAGTGGGGCAAGTTTGAGTGAAAAATAATCCAGCCCGACCTGCTAGTGCTTATCTTCCGAGTATGTGTAGGATTGCACTGGGGCTGAAAGAACATGAGGTTTGCAGGACCTCGTTTATTTTTCACTTGAAGCCTGTTGCTCATCAGCAAGAGCAGCAGCTCAGGCAGGCAGGTAACATATATGAAGAACTAAGGAACTAAGTCTGGCATAGGATCCAGCAACTGGGCAAGGTACCTTCCAACTCCATGAATCGAATGATGACTTCTCTGTGTTGCTCCGTGTGTCCATTTGGACTACATGTTAGCATCACTGAAGGACCTTATTTCATCCCGTTAATTGGCACACAGACTGCCCATTACCTGAGATGTGTCCATTAACAGTTGGGCTGATTATCCCAGACTTGTGGTAGCAAATGCACTGAAACATGGTTTTAGTCATAACAATATAGAGAAAATCTATATTAAAGCAAGATCTAATTTATCCATTATAATGTTGCAGGTAAGCAGAGCAGGGTGTGTAAAAGACTACACAGAGGGAAGTTTATTTCAGAAAATAACATTTCACACTTGCAAACTACTGCAAAGGGCTTTTAGACACCAACAGGTGAGCCATTTAAACAGATTAGTTGAGCCATTTAACCATTGTTTAGAGACACTGCAATACATTGCACTGAATCTTTTTCCTGCCAATAGTCCCCATTAAGTCAGCTTGATATTTATCAGGGGACCAATTAAGTAGACACTACTGTATTATTATGGGAAAATGCTGTAAGGCTTTTCCAGTCTAAGTACTCCACAAAGAAATCTGTAGTATACATTTTATACTGAGAAGAAAGTTGTGTATCAAACTCCATTAAATGAAATTCTTCAAGAATGTTGGGGGAAAGTTGGTAAAATAGAATTTAAAATCTAGAGAGTAGTTATGATTAATACAAAGTTTACTGTTTATTATATGCTGAATACCTTAAACTGTTGGCTAATTTTGATGTCTCGTGTTTGTGTGTGTCTGTGTATGTGTTCAGTTTGCTGGAGGAACACTTGTAAAACAAGATGGCTTTGGGATGAAAACCTCCATAGTGGAACAGTTTATGTCAGGATTGGCCCAGAGTGGATAACCTTTTCATTGGAGTTGTGTGTCTTTCAAGTATATTATTCTCATGGATTTGGCCAGAAGTATATGCTTGTAAATTATGAATTAAAAGTAGGCCCCAAAAGCACACAACTTAATGAAGTCTTTTTAAAGTGTCGGGGAGCAATTCCAGGAGAGAAAGAGGCTGAGGAAGAACACTTCAAAGCCTGCCCCAGCAAGCCGCCACCGTGCCATGGGCCACCCATGGTCCTGAGGGAAGTATTCCAAGAGAGAGGGCTTGGTAGATGACCAGCAAATCAGATACTTGCTTCTGTTCCAGTTGGACTCTCCTCACTTCCAGAGCTATCTATGCTCAGCTTCCATGTGAGAAGGATCTTGATTAATTCTTTCTTATTATTTATCTTCAGATGTGTCCATTTTCATTGTGGTGTTATTTTTATATTCTAAGCCATCTTTATTCCTGCAAGGCAACATAAAAACAGTAAATAAATAAATCACATGTGTTCAACCGGTTATCTCATAAAGCAAGCTCCTGAGTTGTCTAAAGTAGTCTTCTGCATATCTTGATGACATTCCAGCTCTCCACAATGAATGGTCTGCATACTGCCAGCTCCTTGCCTCTCCCCCAGATTATAATAACTGTAAATGGATTCTTCAATGCCCCTTTAAAAGCAGCCAAGTCACACAAAAAGGCTTCACATAAACACTCCCCACACATTTCTACTCCCCCACATATTAAAGTGACATCCCCTTTTCCTTGTTATTCCATAAACTGCTTACAAACTGTCTTATATTTCAATGGTATATAAATAGCAGAAAACAAAAACTGAAGAACCAGTAAATCTACACCCATCACTACCCAAACAATGATGGTAATACAACATCATTTGTATGATGCATCATGTTCTGGCCCTCGGTATGGCTACTCATTAAAGTTCACTGACACTGTTTATGGATTACAGATTATGGTCTCCATTCTCATGCAATGAGGTATCTGCTATCACCTGAAAACCAGCAGGTAGAACCTTTGGAGGGATTGGCAATTGGTTGAAGGACAGATGGACTACTTAATGTCACTTCACCAGAATGAAGTGAATGACATCGATCCTAGAATGGCAGTAGAATGCCTCCATGCTTCCAGCTTATATTTGCCCTTTATGATGCATGTGGTTTCATGAGATTAGACCCGCATATATTCTGAAACATAGAAATATAGAAACAGAGCTAGTCAGAAGGGGTCTCATGGGCCATCTAGTCTGACCCCCGCTCCAGCCAGCTCCATTCATGACATGCCCACCATGTGCATGTCTAGCCCATCTTTGAACAACCTCACCGATGAGGCCTCAACCACCTCCTGTGGAAGCTCATTCCATACCCTTGGGGTCCTAACGGTCAGGAAGTACTTCCTGGCATCTAAATTGAACCTTGGTTCCCTGAGCTTTGCTCTGTTGGAGTGCGTCCTGCCCTCCTCTGTGGGGGAGAACAGGTCTCTACCCACCTCTGTGTGACACCCCCTCACATACCTGCATGTCGCCAACAGATCCCCTCTGAGTCTCCTCTTCTCCAGGCTGAAGAGACCCAGTTCCCTCAGTCTCACCTCACACGGCATCCCCTGCAAAGCAGCCACCAACCTTGTGGCCCTGCGCTGCACTGACTCTAACCTGGCTATATCCTTCCTGTAATGAGGGGCCCAAAACTGAGCACAATACTCCAGTTGCGGGCCCACTAGAATAGTATAGAGTGGTAGTAATACCTCTCTCGATCTAGCCTGTTTCTTGAAGCATTTGATGTAATGCTTATTTGGTGGTTAGCTCTAAAGACGATATTCATATGCTACTACTCTTCTGTGGTGAACCATTTGTATGAAAATGTGTCCATTGTCACCTGCTTAAATAACAGATTTTCCCCAAGATTCAGCCAAAGACATGGGAACTCCATACAATGTGGGGAAGCAGCTATGTGTTTCAGGTTCCTGGAAGCCACTGGGCCAACGAACGAAGATAACATGTGAAGCAGGCCTCTACATGATGTAAGGATGAAATGTGGGACTCATTCAGAAGCAATGCTCAACTGTGGACAAACTATGTTTAATCTTTCCAGTGGTTTACTAAGGTAAGTCAACTTAAAATCTTGGCTTATGCTGCCTTATTTCAATAAGCCACAGTAAAGATAAATTAGAGTTTAAGCATAGATGGGATTCAAAACTGTGGTGAAAGTTTCCAGTCACCACCCCTTGGCTGTGCAAAGGGTAAAGAAAAGAGGGCGAGCGCACAAGCCCGAGACTGATTTGTACCAAGTTGAACTGTAGCTTAGCATTACAGGTGCAGTAGTCCAGAGTGAGCTAACAGTACTGTGAATGACAGATGGACAAATCTGCCAAGTTTTGGTTTCTCCCCATATTAAACCTTGAATTCATATATAAAGAAATTTGCAAGTGTTGGTAAATGCTTAGCAAAACATTGATTGCAAGTAAAATTCTCACTTCTTTGCATCTACAGTGGTACCTTGGCTCACAAAATTAATCCATTCCAGGACTCTGGTTGTCACCCAAATTGGTCATGAGCCAAGTTAAATTTCCCCATAAAGTTCAATGTAAATAAGGTTAATCCGTTCTGTAACCATTTTTTTTTAAATCAGAAAAATGTAAAGCAAAGTGACAAAGAACAACAAAGATTGCGGCCATCTCCCCCTCCCCACCCCAAGCACAAGCGCGGCCATCTTCCCACCCCTCCCCCAGCACAACCGAGATCGCACCCGTCATCCCTGTATGCACCTGTCATCCTGGCACGTGGGGAGGGTGGGGAGAAGAGACAGTCGGGATCGCGGGCTCACTGGGGGAGAGAGAGACAGGCATGAACAGGGTTCACTGGGGAATGGAGAGACGGGCATGAACGGGGCCCAGTGGGAGAGGGAGAGATGGGCGCGATTTCAGCCATCTCCTCCCCCCCCCCAGCACGATAGCGGCCATCTCCCCACTCGGGGGTGGGGAGATGGTCGCTATCGTGCTGGTTGGGAGGGGAGATGGCTGAGATTGCACTCGTCTTTCCTGCAGGAGCACGCCCGTGATCACACACGTCTTCCCTGCACAAACGCAGCTGCGAGCGTGGCCATCTCCCCACTCAGGGCCACGATCTTGCTTGCCACCTAATGCGGAGTTCGTGACCCAAGTCAAAATTGTCATGAAATTTTTGTTCGTGACCCAATTTGGTCGTGAACCAAGGCGTTTGTGAGCCAAGGTACCACTGTACCATATTGAGTAGATATACACTACCCGCCTTCAATGCCTACTCTGATCCTGAGAAGTTAGTGTTTCTGTTATCAGATGTTGATGTGCACGTGCCTTTCCAAGTCTCCCTCTTTGCTCTTGCAGCTAAAAAGATAAGAGCTAGGGAGGCTTTGAAGGGGGCACTGTCCTGAATCACACCAGGTCCATCTTTTAGTATTGTGTTTTACTATGTTTGATTTTTGGTATTATTTATTAATTCAATGTTTTACCTTGCTAATTTGTAATGGTCTATGGCTAAATGCAGTTGATTGATTGATTGATTGATTGATTGATTGATTGATTAGATACAGGGACTATTCCCAGCTTGGAGAGGACCACATTTTACCTGCTTGCCATCTAGCTTTTAAGGAGAAGGGGCTTATCAAGGGAAAAGGGTGGCAACCCCAATTCAGCCCCACAAGCCTGGCTGAATACGGCAGGATTGGAACCCAGACATTGAGGAGCTGAGCACTCAGAGCCCTTAGTCTGGATGGACAAATATGTCAGGTTTGCTTTCTCCCAAATAACGACCCCAACAACATTCTTTCTGTCCCATCTATAAAGACATGCTGCATGGAACTGAATTGGCAGCTTCCTGTGTACAACACCAGTTCAGTATTTCCTCATTGTGGTTTAGCTTTTACAAGTACCTTTGCAGGATACTGCTTAATAGCCTCATATTCTGAAGTACTTTTAATATTTTTTAAAAATCCCAAGAGCATTTACAGAGGCGAGTAGTGCAGTTATACTACAGTGCATGAAAACATTTTTACCCAATGTTTCAAGGCAAAATTCCAAGGATCTTATACAACATTTTGTAAATTCTATCATTGTTAAGGAAAAATACCAGCAGTCTTGAAGGAATTTTCACTTGACATATCAGTAACAATCACATCTAGCAAGTCGCGTAGTTCTACAATACAGAGTTCTTGCACTTGTACTTAGCAATGTGTTAGTAGTCAGAGATCTGAAATCTAATTTATCTTTCCACTTGCATAGAGACAAACATAAATAAGAATAAAGATAGTGTAAGTAATGCATCTCTCATGCTCAGAGACTTTATATAACAAAGCATAGATGGCAGTGCTACTTCGACCTAAAGATTATGTGGATTCATAAGACAACAAGATTGTCCAATGAAAGGCAGAAGACGGGGTGTACTTTTGGTACAAGTTCTTCTTGTTGCTTAGAGAAAATAGCTGTCTTGGTGAGGACTTTGTCACAGTTTAATCAACATCAGAAAATGTGGGTGTCGTATTGTGAAATACTTGTCAGTTTTTCACTGCTAGTTATATAACAGAAGGTAAAAAGAAAGCACTTCTTTTCAGCAGCAGAGGAACTCTCACTGACAAGTTTGATGAACTGTCTGCTCACTGGTGGAAAACCAGGGGATAGAAACTTTGGAGAGTTGGGCAACTGTAAAGGATAGGCTGAATACTTAACGCCACATCACCAGAAAGAATATGCATAAGACTGCATTGATAGCTCTCTGAGCAAGGGCTTAGAAAATGATTCATAATGAATTGCTCTTGCTTTTTTCAGGACCTCCCCTCCCCCTGAGTTTACCACTGATAACTTAGCCACAGTGATCAGCTCCAAACCTCCACCACTGGCAGGTGAAAATAAAGTTCCCACAAACAGTGCATGGATTTCAGCCAGCGCTCTAACAACTGCAGCTGTAGCCCCAAGTTGCTCATTAGCTGATCAGTGCAATTTGGGTTGCTTTTTGTAGTGGCTGTTGTTTTGCTTGTTTTAAAAAGATCTGGAGAAACATATTTGTCACCTTTGGCTATAGCTCAGTGACAGAACACACAGAAAGTCCCAGACAGCTCCATCCAGAGCATCTCCATTTCAAAGATTCTAGGTAGCAAGTGACAGGAGAAGTTGTCTTCCTGGAAAACGGCTCCGGGTTAGAATGGATGACCTTGCACTACATGAACAAACTGTTGACTCAATATGATGTAGCTTCCCGGTTACACAACCAGAATGTCTTGCTGCAACAAGCAAGCAGGAAACTGAAAACACCTGCCCAGGGTGGGTGTTTAGAATTATTTATTTGTTTGCTGATTCTCAGGGTTACCAGTAAATTTGGAAAGGGTATGTCTATGAGAGGAAGGCCTGTATCTATTCTGTAATCATAAAGACAGATTTTAAAAGTACTAAATCATTTGGGGACAAATTACCATTACTAATGGCACTTCATTATTGGTTTTTTCTTACAAGCCAGCAGACATTCAACAGAAACAACATCAAATAGATCAGCAAAGATAATCTCTCTTCTTGTTGTTGTTGTTAAGGAAATGTTGGAGGGAAAAGGCTCAGCTCATCATCCTCCCCTAATCAAAATAGAATTACCAACTAAAGTTTCCAAGCATGGGACACTTCCAATTCTGTACAGTATTTTTGTTGTTGTTATGAATAGTGGCTTTTACAGTTGCTAAAGTCTACAGTAAAAGATAAAACATCTCACATAAAAACCAAATCATGTGAAAGCCTTCATTAAGAATTTAGGCCATGTCATATGATCCCGAGTGACTCAGATAAAAACCATAGTTTGCTAGTTAAAACTCTGCCTCTGGTTGCTTTTTCTCTAGGCAGAGAAAGAAAAATCGATGAAATGAATATGTGGCATTCGTTGGCTAGGTGGGATTCAGCAATAAACCGTGATGATTGAAAGCCTTTGACTGCCCACCGTTGCCCACCGTTGTTCCACACAGTGCTCCCACAGAGGAGAAATATTCCCATTTGCACTGGAATCTCTGGTGGCCAAACCCTCCCATAACATAGCCTGGTCCACCTGGACTCCCCCTTGTGCCCTCCCCCATCACTTGTCCTACTGATGGGTAAGCCTTGTCAACTTCAGTTCTTAGTTGTTGTATTCGCAACTGTGCATTTGTTTCACCCTGGTTCCACACCATGGCCCTTTTTAAAACCCTGCATGCAAATTTATATGTACACTTTTTCTTATACATCAATTTCGTTCACAGAGCACCCTTTTCTCTATTGAACGCAGGTCGACACTCACTTCTACTTCATGAACGCATCTTTACAAGCATCTTCCCCCAATATAAGGCATTCCGCCTATAATTCCCATGGCCACATGCATTTCTGTATGCACTGCTTCTTAAGGCATGCCACTTTGCACTCACATTTCCCAGCTCTACGCAGGTATGCATGCATTTTGGGGAAATGCTGCAAAATGTGATGAAGTACATGTGTTGGAACACAAGTGCATTTCAGTTCACTTAATGGCTTGGCAGATGCAAATGAGGCAAGTTTGTGTAAGACGTCAAGCCAAGTATATTTCTCCTCCGTCCATCTGAGCAAAGCCTAAGTGCTTGTCTAGGCCTTGATCGCTGCAGTGGCATTAGCTTATGCAGACTAACTGCTGACATAATTCACCTTCACTGCTGGTGTGTAACTAGTAGATGGGTCTTTGAACCCCATCCTGATCATTGTCACTTCATAGGGCTTACTCACTGGCCATGCTGAGGGCTCTCTAACCCAAGGCCCTAGAAGTATCATCTGGTGCAAGGCTACCAATGCTGCAGTGTGAGCATTAACATTTTGTATCCGTTTTATTTTATCTGAGATACTTTGATTCTGCTGTTTAGATGGAAGCCACCCTGAGCACCTAGGAAATAAACAGTTTCCTATGGAGATGGAAGGATGCCTCTATTTCTTGTTCAGGTCACTGTTGCTTGCCTTCATTCAGCAAGCCATTTCATCTTGTTCCCACATTCACGTGCCTGTTTTAAAAGTCCACACAGAAGTGCATACTGAAATGGGCAAGTTGATTGTGTTTTCTCACAAGATACGCATTTCTGAGCATATGCCACCAGCGAGGTGTTGGTTTATGCATACGTGGTGATTTTCATTTGAGCCAAGAGCTGTACTCCAAAACCAGGGAAGTGTACAATCCACAGGCTGAATGCATTCGGGCACATTAGTCTGGGAAGCAAGGACCATGCAAGATCTAAAAGATCCTGATGTCCAACTTTTTGACTGTTACAACAGTCAACAGAGGGCTTAGCTATTGGGCAGTACAAAAATGAAACAAATAGATACTGACAAAAATGCACAAATGTGCATGTGCCAATTTACATATGCAAATATATATATACATAATTAGAAAGAATTACCCCTTCATGGATCACTGCCTAGCTGTGGCAAAGGGGCTTGTGTAGAGCAATGAAGCTATGAAGCCTTTGATCAGAACAAATTGTGGCAAGTTCTTAAAGAGATGGGAGTATCAGATCATCTTATTTGTTTCTTGAGAAACCTATATGAGGGTCAAGAAGCAACAGTGAGAACTGGGCATGGAACCACTGATTGGTTCAAAATTGAGAAAGGAGTTCGGCAAGGCTGTATACTGTCACCCTGCCTATTTAACTTATATGCAGAGCACGTCATGAGAAAGGCGGGACTAGATGAATCACAAGTTGGAATTAAGATTGCCAGGAGAAATATCAGCAACCTCAGATATGCAGATGATACCACTCCAATGGCAGAAAGTAAAAAGGAACTATAGAGCCTCTTGATGCAGTTGAAAGAGGAGAGCCCAAAAGTTGGCTTGAAACTCAGCATCAAGAAAACTAAGATCATGGCATCCAGTCCTATCACTTCCTGGCAAATAGATTGGGAAGCAATGGAGGTAGTGACAGATTTTATTTTCCTGGGCTCCAAGATCACCGCAGACGGGGACTGCAGCCAAGAAATTAAAAGATGCTTGCTCCTTGGGAGGAAAGCTATGGCAAATCTAGACAGCATAGTAAAAAGCAGAGACATCACCCTGCCAACAAAAGTGCGTATAGTCAAGGCTATGGTTTTCCCAGTTGCAATGTATGGCTGTGAAACCTGGACCATAAGAAAGGCTGAGCACCAAAGGACTGAGGCCTTTGAATTGTGGTGCTGGAGGAGACTCCTGCAAGTCCCTTGGACCACAAGGTGATCAAACAGGTCAGTCCTAGAGGAGATCAACCCTGACTGCTCTTTAGAAGGCCAGATACTGAAGATGAAACTCAAATACTTTGGCCAGCTAATGAGAAGGAAGAACTCCCTGGAGAAGGGCCTAATACTGGGAACAATAGATGGCAAAAGAAGAAGGGGATGGCAGAGGATGAGGTGGTTAGATGGAGTCACTGAAGCAGTTGGTGTGAGCATAAGTGGACTTCAGGGGATGGTGAAGGACCGGAAGGCCTGGAGGAATGTTGTCCATGGGGTTGCAATGGGTCAGCCGTGACTTCGTGACTAGCATAGCATAGCATAGCATAGCAAGAATTACTATAATTTAAATTATATAAAAGGCAAGTGGATTAACCAGTTCCTTGTCGTCAGGACAGAACCGTGCAAATTCCCACATTGTGCTTTACCTTCCACGTACCTCCACTTCTTTTTGGTCTTTCAGACCAAATTCAAATAGGAAGGATCAACTACCCGGGACTAGCAAAGAGCTGTGTGGCATGTTAAATTTTTACTGATTAATTGCAAACTCAAGATGGTATACAGGCAAGGAGCATGGAAGTTATGGTGGACCATAATAGGCCATGCTCTTAGGCTGCAAATATGCATAGTTATTACTGAGTAATCTCCACCTGCCAGTGGCATTTACTTCTGAGTAAGTCCTCACTCGCCTTCTCTCATCACCAAGAACACCAAAAGAAGGCCAAATGCAGGAGCTGCTGGCTGTCTTTGAGCCTTGGGCGAGAAGGCAGCAGGAGAGCGTTCACCCAGCCATCAGCCACACCAAGAAGAACCAAGATTGATGGGTGTTGCTTTGCTGCTCCTGGCCACCTGGCAAGGCAAGATGTAAAACAGTTTCTAACGGTTGAAAGTGGGGTAGTCTTCAATGTTAGTTTTATTATTATTTTAAGCTTCTGAGATTCTAGAACACATTGTTTCCTTGGTTTCTAAGTCTTCTTGCAATCCTAAAAACTGCACCAAATATTGCAGTATTAAATTTCTAGCAAGCTCATCATCGTGCGATTCTTACAGTAGCAAAATAAGATGGAGGAGGAGAATGATGTAAGCTGCCTTGAGCCCTTTGTAGGAAAAAGGCAGGATATAAATTGAAAAATAAATAAATAAATAAATAAATAAATAAACTGTCTAGCTGGATTCCTTTATCAGGACCAGTCAAAATCCCTAATAAAAGGACTGCCCAGATTTGGATTTGGGGGTATTTTTCCCTTAAAGGATCAGCACCACAACATGTTTTCTGGTTGTTTCCTTTTTAGATCACCAGGGTTACTAGTCTTTGTGTCTTTTCTCCTGATCCTGATACTGGTACTACCCTCAGTGCAAATAAAGCAGGGTACAGCTCTGCACACACTTTCTAGGGAATAAGACTCTGATTGTACATGCACTTAACTAGGAATAAATTCTATTGTAGGCAGTAGGACTTACTTCTGAATAAACATGTTTAGGATTACACAATGAAACTGATGTAATCCTCAGCATGTTTCCCCATCCACACCTCTCTGTACCTTCAGAGTTCTTTTACCCCATATAATTTCCTGTATGATCTCAGTCACCTTTTCTCTCCTGCCAAGTCTCCATGCTATCTCTTTTTCCCCATCCCAGAAATTTCTCCAAAAATCTTGCAATCAAACAAGAATAGAAAGGTATCTCAAAAATGCCATTTCATTTCTGCATCCTTTGTATATTACTCAAGATGACTTTTCCAGGAGTTCTGCAACAGAGAGAGAGAGAGAGAGAGAGAGAGAGAGAGGGTGAGTGAGAGAGAGAGGGTGAGAGAGAGCTCCATATGGTTATTTATTCATAAAGAATTCCCACTGCTTTCAGCAGGGCTTAAAGCACCCAGGTAAGCATACAAAAGACTGCAGGTCCAGTATAAGAAACAAAGCAGGATTTCTAGCCCCATAGTAGCAATCATTCAGGGTGTAATCCTACAACTCCTAACTGGGAATGCTTGGAGTAGCAGGACTTCTTTCTGTTTAAACAGGCATAGGATTGCACCTTGAGCAATCTAAGGCACCTAAGGCACCACAGTCTGCCAAAAGTGGTTTTGAAAGGATATCTGAGCACGTGCAATTGGGCATGTTAAGCTCATTTACTCATAGCACCATTACAATTTTAGAACAGAACACAATTGTTTCTGCTGCCCTATTGGTTATAGAAAGGGGAGTATGTGTGCGTAATATTTAATGTTTATATATTTATTTAAATAAAATTAAAATAATAATGTATTAAATATGTATTACATTAAATACATAATCATATGTAAATGTTTAGTGTGAATATGTAATCTGTAATCTGTAGATGAGTATTTAGTGTGAGTATGTAAAACTGTAGTCTCTCAAGCTGCCAGCCAGGACTTGGCCACTGTGCGGACCTTGCCCTTCTTTCACACTATACTCCCTCCTGCTGCCCTTTGATTCTTATCAAGGATCTCTCCCTCCCCCCTCCTCCCCCCCCCCATCACTGCTGCTAGCCAGAACAAACATCGATTCCTGTCCTTCTGCCCAACATTACTATAGCTCCTCTGATCTGCTCGACAGCTGGTGGAGCTGGACAGACTGCAAGAGAGAGGGCAGCCCTGGGGGGCTCACAGAAGGCGCGCAGAGGCAAGAGGCCACTCCTTTAGCTCAGTTTGTGGCGCTCTCAGTGGGTCTGGTCTAGATCAAGCCTCTTGCCAGTCACCCTCCTGCTTCTGGTCGTGCCTTTAGGGCACACGCAGCTGCGCCTTAATTATGCCCATAGGGAGAGGCTGAGGGAGAATCATGCCCTGGATCTCTCCTTCTGAGCTGCTGCCAGCCATTGATGGATTAGCACTCAGGTCCAAGCAAACACACACCCCTGAAGAGCAAGTGATGCCACCTTGGCCTGGGGGGGGGGGGGAGGGTAAAATAAGGAGAAGGACTTCTGTGTTCCAGAGATTTGGGAGGCCAAGTAAAGGTTCCTGGTTACAGCCATGCTGGGGACCACTTCACTTCGCGTCTGCTACGCAGTGCAGATTTGATCAGCTAACTTTGAGTTGTGGATGAGAAAAAAATCTTGAGCACCTCTGCTTTCCTGTTTCTCAGTGATTCTCAGAAGACATATATTTTGGACTCTGAATCCAATGGAAGGCAGATGACAGCCCTCAACGGAAGGCAAATGGAGCCCTGAATAAGAGCCCCTTGGAGCGCCTTCTCTTCTGCACTGTCACAAGAAGCTTGTTCACCTCCTTCTTGCTGCAGCTCAGTGAAGAATGTTTCTTTTTTCCCATGACCAAACAACAAGGGTCAGCTACTTAGGGTTCTATCGGAGAAAAACAAGAGGGTTGAAAATATAAAATCAACCTCTATCAAGAAGGTCAGAATTTGTATAGATAAGCCTGGAGGCAGATGTCTTGACACCAGATATCCTAAAAGAAGTGTAGGTCAAGATAACCATGCACGAAAAGTACCGGATGTTTCCTGCTATGACATATTCTGCTACTAATCATTTCAAAAAGCTAAATGTATAAATTTGCTGTGTATGGTGACTGTGGCAGCTGGTCCCAATTGGAAACGAACTCACTGTATATTGCAAGTATACACCTACAATAAACAGTCATTTTATATATAAAATGCCTTCCCGGTGTTGCCTGTCCCTCTCATATTCAGATGCTGAACAAGTGGGACCTTTTTTGCCATTGTCAACAGTGAGAAGGAAAAGCAAGAGATGGTCCTGGCTCCTTCGGCTCTGGCGGCCTGCCTGGCAAGCAAGCAAGTCAACAGCAGTAAGGAGAATGAGGACATGGAGCAAGAGCAGTTGGTGACAACTTTGGGGAGAAGGTGAACCTACCAAAGGAGTGGGCCCATCCAGGCAGCCTTGGCCAGGGGCCCTCAAAAAGCTGGAGTCACAACTGCAGGGCAGCCAGAAAGATACTCTCCACTGGACACTGATATCTGATACTCACCTGGAATGATGTTCACATGACCTATTTCTTCTGGAATGGCACATATTGAACCTGCCCAGTGATACTTTTTATTTAGATGAGGTCTTGTTAAAATGCTGGGCAGGCGCATGTTGTTGTTGTTTTCCTGGGCTTATTTATTTGTCTGGATCTTCTGGAAGACCAACAAGAAAATTGTGAGGGGAGATGCCATGTTTTCACAAGGCTATTGCCACGTTTACAGACTTGAGGCCTCAAAGGAGGGACCGAGTGGACGGAGATTTTCATGCTCCCACATACAGCGGTGTTTACAATAGGCCAATTATTTCTTGTCCTCACTATTCTTGTATTTCCAGATAGAACAAGGCTATGCCCATCTGGTAAATTTAGAGCAAATGGAAGACATAGAAGGAAAAATCATTGTTCAGGCAGTTTTAGAGTCACCAGTATTTCATTTTTCATATGCTGTATTAATTTCACTACCAAAACTTAATATAGAGCAGGAGTGGTTGTCTTTGGTGCTCCCGAGTCAATCTATACTTACAATAAAGTATGGGCAATTTACTGCTACAATTTAAAACACATTTTCGGTCATAAAGTACATACAATGATCAAGATTATTTCCTTCAAGATGTATGAGATCTTGAACTTGAAATTAATAGCAATAAATCTCAGTTTTTGCATGGTTAGACAGCTTGTGTAACTCTCTTGCGATTGTGCAAGTAAGTGGCAGAAATCAAGAGCGCTTCCTTCTATGTGCAGTCTTGCTGTCTCCGGGAATGCCATAACGCAGAGGGGAAATCTGTTTCCACTTTCAGACTGGGAGGTCCATGCGTGGAAAAAGAGATAAAGGGACATTCTGACCCAAAACCCTCCTGTTCTCCCAACTCCCTTGGAGAAGGCATACATCCTTGTCCCCACTAAGATCAGTGGGTGGTGAAACTGGACAGGAGGACCAGCCTTGAAACATGCAAACACCTCCCCCTGCCCCGCTCTTCCTCAGCCCTGCTAGCAGCAGCAGCACCTTCACCTTGGAGATTTCTTGCCCTGCTCCAAGCATACTTTGTATTTTTTTCAAAACTAAAAAAGTCTTTTTAAATATATTCAGAATCAAAGAAGCTTTTAAAAAACCCAGCCTAATAGATGAGAAAGATGCTTTGTTTGGCTAAGTTCACTAGAATGTCTATAATGCACAGTAACTGAACAAGCCAAGGGGCAAAGTTAAACTCGTCTCTAAGCAGCGTGACTGCATCTGTAACGTATCAGTGGTCATGTTGGCTTGACTGAAGTTGCTTGGAACATCATTCCCGGTTAGCCTGAGTTGACTTGCTTTCTTGCAACAAGAAAGGCATGTCCAACACAGGAATTTGAGAGAGCTCATGGCCTTGGCCAGTTGCAGTAGAAATGACAAAGGACCTTCTTGTGGCACCTTAAAAATGAGCAACTATATTCTGCCCTTGGATTGTATGGGACAACACTACTTTGTCAGGTATATATTCCCTGGGTACAGAGATAACAATAACTTATTTTTCTTTTAGGGATTGATCCTAAAAGATCCAATAGTGTAAGACCAAGCAGGAGAGTACAAGTGAATACAAGTCCGCTTAAGACAGTATTCACTCAGTGAATTGTCCCAATAGCCCAGGAGTAGAAAAAAGTTAGTGGTCCAGGGTATGGATTGCCCCTCAAAATACTGCCACATTGACTAGCTGACACACGGGTGGGAGAAATCACCACACCTTCGTTGTATCGCCAACCAAAGCATTGTCTGAAGCTCTTCCAGTTGGAGCTTTGGAAATGGAGCCTGGTTTGCTTCCCAGGATGCTCTCTAAAGAGCCATTGGATTGCTTTTTTAGACTGCAAACCTATACCCACTTACAAGGAGATAAGCCCCACTGAAGTCAACAAGCCCTAGTTCTACACAGACACAATTGCACTGAAAATTACCACTTCAGAATCTGGGGCTTTCTAAATTTGTTCTCTAAATTTTCAGTTTGCAGGAATTTGGCATTCTCTCATGTGCCATCACAACATCTCAAGATGTGAATACATGCCCATGTAACATTTCTGGCTTGCACTTACAAAATATATATAAACCAGTGAATATAAGGCAGCCCTGTGATTCTTGCATCCTCACACCTTCTACCTACACACACACACACACACACATGCCTGAAGAGAGAGTCATCACAATCAACCAGCTGGTGTGAAGAAAGCAAAGCTGATGAATATAAGCTGTAATGCTAGCAAGAGTGCAGTTGTAAAGAGGTAACACAATTAGGGTGGGAGTGCAGAGGTCATTTGGAATCAATCCAAACCAAACCAAGACGTCAGAATAAGAATACTGGGACTGCAAAAATTGTAAAAACAAAATCCAGATGGCTACTGAGTTACAGTCACCAATTCAAAATCATAACCAGATTTGCCAAAAAAAAAAAATGAATGAATGAAAGTTGTAAGGAATTTCATGGATCAGTAACCTCAAGAATTGACCCCAAAGTTTGGTTATACTGAATGGCAGTCCTGCCTCTAACCTTAAGAGTCCTGGCTGGTTTCCTTCTGTCCCTGTGCCCAGATGTCAGCAGGGGAAATGTGTGTGTGAATTTGTACAGCAGCTCCATCAGATACATATATCCATTCAGAGAACTAGACAATGGCTGCCTTCCATTTAGCTCCCAGCTGTTGCACTCTATTATGTTCCAAGTCAGGCAAGTTTTGAAAGGCTCACTAGTAGCAACTCCCTCCCAAGGGTAATGGGAAATTACCTGCTTCTGACAGGTAACTTGATCAATTAATTATGCACAACATTTTGGACTCATGTTCAGTTATCTGCGTTAATTACTCAACAAAGGGCTGCTCATGCCGGGTTTGTCAGCAAGAGGAACATTTTTAATGCAAATGTAATTATCATAAAAGAGACCGGGCTGAAAGTGCTTCTCGATGAATGGATCTAATTATGCACATGATCAGAATGGCAGAGAATACACTTTCTCTCCATGAAGCTTGATGTATTGTCTTGGACTGTTGCAAACATGAAGCCTTGGGTTGACAAAGGAGAGGAGGAGGAGGAGGAGGAGGAGGAGGAGGAGGAGGAGGAATGAAGCACTGCATTATGTATTCTAAGCTAAAACGGAAGCCCACAGGCACCAAGTGATCTTTTTGCTGCTGGACCATACTGTTCTGGGCAACAGGTGGGTTCCTGAATGTTCCCCCACAATGTATATTTTTATTTTCAAAATAAATTATACTTCAGGGGAAAGGGCAGCATGGAACAGTCTCCACGGCACGCTGGTCCTGGGGTCTGGATGTTGCTGAAAGCACACGGCATTCGGTCCCTTGCGTGCAACAGGAATGGTCATCTCACCTGCCGCTCTTCTTTTAATTCGAACAGCACTTTCCCCGGTCTGGTTGCTCATCACACAGTGCCGGATCACAACTTCCATTAAGTGTGGGTGTTGGCCATGCTGGCTGTGGATGGTGGAGGTTGTAGTTCAAAAATCTGAACATCAGTCTCGGGAAGGCTGCTCTAATGCATTCTGCCTTCTATGCTTTATTGCTGCAGATAAGCGTAGCAGAGTATTTATTTCTTCTGTAGCCAAGTTCAGCTCATTTCCAATGTGCTGATGTCGGATACCAGCACAGTGCCCAGTGCTGGGCCACCCGCCACTTTTCTACAAGCGAGACCCCCACCTGCATGCTACAGATTTAACACTTCTGGGAACATGCCAAAAGGAATCGTGACACTCGTTTCTGGAATGGGGCAGAGCCAACCGAGCTCACATAAGTGAGTTCTGCTGACCAGCCCTGATCCCTTGCAGGGCTTCCTATGCAACGTGTTATATTTTGCACCGCCCCACTGGATACTTACTGCCCTCAAGCAACAGAGTACCAATTCTCTACGACTTCCATCTTTACAGCTCAGATGTTGCATGGAGAATAACGCTCACCTGTGCCTGCACGAGAGCCAGGAGCTTGCCTAAAGCCTGGGGCAACTTTGGTGGCTGGGGTAGTGTTTTGCCCACCCAGAACCCACCTCAGGCAGCATCTCTTCCCCTCCACTGGCTAGATCTCCAACAATTTTCCCAGGAAACCCCTTCCGTGCACTTACTTGCCAACGCAGCAGTGATGGAAGTGGAGCCAGTGGCAGCAGCCCAGAATCTCAGTTGGGGCTGCAAGTTGCCTACCCTGATTTCAACAATGCTGAGTTTAAAGCACTTGCCTGATTTTGTGTTTGTTATCCTAAGGTTGCAAAGCTGCTTCTGTGTCACCGATTCCTATCATGTGAATGTGCTTTCGTGGGCTGTACTGTTTCAGCAGTGCCATTTTTCTTCCTTGGCCTCATTTGCCCATGGACCTTGCTTGCCCCATTGACTACAGCAACCAAATTAGCAGCATAGTCGGGCAAATGAGTTTCAGGACAGCTAAGGCGAGGAAGGAGGGGCATACTGGTATAGAAAAGCAGCAGCTGCTCAGAGAATGAATGGTGATGAACAGAAGCCAAGCAACGCAAATATTTGGCAAGGTGTATATTTTACTGGTGGGGTTTTTGGCTGCATCGACTCTACTAATTTCAAGATGAACAGAGAGAGCAGATGACATTTTGATGCCTTGGGCAGAGAAATAAATGGCATCCCTCCGTGCAACTAAAGGTATACACTATCCATTGGTATACACTATCCATTTGCTTTTTCCCATATTCAGCATCAGAGGCTGCAAATTCCCAAAGCTTCTTTCTCCCACCTTGGCAGTAAAAATGCAACAATAATAAATTAAGCAACTAACAATTACCTGTCTTTTCAGGACAGCCAAAATATGTTGTCTGAGGCATTCACTACTGGCCCAAAAGACACATTCTTCAAATCACACACAGCACAATGACACACACTTGGCTCACTGACCTCAGTGTAAGCACACACCCCACTGACATGGTGCTTTTCAGCATGACATTTAAGTTTTCCCCTTCCCATTCTTGTTCCAAACTCCCATCATCGTCGTCATCAAGACCCCACAGAGGTTAAAAAGAGAAAAATACCCCTTTGGTATCACTAGAACTTTTTTTCTTTAAAAAAAAAACAACCTGGCACTTTCAGGATAAAGATAGGGAGAAGTTTAAGTTTGCCCCCTTTGTAATGCCACAGTCCCAATCAGAATTGGGATCACACAAGCTTATTCACCTCAGCGTAAGCATGTTTCTTCTCAGAGCAGGCCTGAGGCTTATCAATCTAACAGAGCCTAACAATAAAAACATACACAATGGTCATGTGTCATTGTAGAGCCAGGAAGGGCTGTCTAAATCTGCCAATTTTGCTTTTACCTTCATTGAATTTTAAGTTCTCAAGTTGATTCCTTCCTGAATGTGAAGAACACGGTACATTTGGCGAACTTCTTGTCAAAAAGAAACTGAAATGAAATTCTTACCCATCTGCATAGCTGTTCCCGCTGGGGGGAGGACCGTGGTGTAGCTGCCTGCCATGCAACTGTTGAGACGAGAAGTGTGTCAGAAAAGAAATGACAACCTGAGAGAAGCACTAACATGTTGACTATACAGCAACTCAAACCCAACCTCTTATGAGCTAAACCTTCAAAGCTCTATGGCTAAATGGACAAATCTGTTTTGATTTCTTCCACATTCATTTTTTAAAGTATTCTTTCAAGTTCTTTTTGCTTCAGTTACAGAAAACTTTTCAAATTCTGCTAAATTCTTATTAAATCTTATCTGAAAAAAAAATCCCATCCAAGTCTATCCCAGGCCAGCAACAGAAGCAAAAGATGCACTGACCCCATGGAAGTCTGCTAGCGGGACGCATTTGCTTTGAGAATTACCATGCCTGCACACCAGCTAAAGGACAACCGGGCCTCCTTTGGCCACACATTACTTCTTCTCAGGTGCATAAAACTGCCTTTTTGTGCAGCTTCTTATGTTCTGTTTTAAGAAAAGACATAGAAATTGGAAACCAGTGTAACTTCAGGGTGAAGAAACTTCAGAAGTAAGGGTGTTACCCAGGTTGGATTTGTGCTAGTGCAACCTCTCCAACCCATGGGCTGGGCTGCTCATTTGGATGGTCAAATATGGGCATTGTAGGCCCCACAGTTCCGGAAGGCACCGGAGCTGGGAAGTCTGCTCTGGCAGAGGGCCCTTCCCCAGATGCAGGGCCCAGCTCCAAAGTTTTGTAGATCCCTGACACAAAGCAGCCTCCTGCAAAGTCTGCTCAGAGGGCGTTCTTGGGGGTTCGAGAGCAGTTTGGGATTGGCACAGAGACAAACATGGGATGCCCCACCCTGCATCACTGTAGGAGCTTACAGTGCAAAACCACCATTGGATACAACCCATTGTTCTGTAGGTCAAAAATCCCACTTCCTGACTTTAGATTAAAAACACTCAGTCCATTTGGCAGAGCGCTCGTGGCATGTCTTTCTGGTGTTAGCATAAGTGTCCCTCTTTCTTCCAGTTAATTGAAAACAATTCTCAATCACCCTCCTGTGTTTAAACACTCCAGGATTAAGATACTTTTTCCGCCACTCTATCAAGGGTTTAAAGACATATAAACAACATCATTGTTTGAAGAGTTGACAAATAAATTCAAGCACCCCAGGACACTCTTGTTTAGGATTTTCCCAATTAGGCATTTTATTTGATCTTAAGGTCTGGGTAAGCGACAAATCTTTAGAACTGAAGGAGAGATTAATGGACCAGATACAATGGGTAATTCATCTCCAGGGTTTTGTTCATTGCTTGTCTTTGCTAATTTAATAGTGATATAGACAAATCAAATAAATCAAAAAGAGAATAAGGCTTAGCACATCCCATCTTCACAAAAAGTTGTGTATGCTATAGAAATACAAGCCTTCATGGGAACAAGTTTTATAAAGGATATATGTCCATTTCTTAGATTTTTCTTAAATGAAAGTTATGTTGTTCACTGTAAAATAAATTCATGGGCAGGATCTTTTTTTAAATCACCAGTTATTTCAATAGGTTTGGGGGGATAAGGCCCAGGAAAATATCAGAGCAAAGCTGATGCAAAGTAGGGCACAGATAAAGGAGCAAACAGGTTTTTCTTAATGGCTGCACTAGAATCTGAAATTAAGCACAGCAGGTAGGAAGACACTGCGGGGAGTTTAAAAGGTATCACACATCTGTATGCTAACAAAGTTTGTTAGAGGCCCCACACTGTTTGTATTGACAAGGGGGAATTGTGTACATTGTGCTGTTTTTTATGTTGACCCACTCTACAGAAAATGCAAAGTGTACGACTATCAACCTCATATTGCTCCCCAAAAGGTACTTTTTACTATTAGTCCTCTTCACAGAGCTGTAGATTTTGCCCACCTGTATCTGCTTCCATTTCTGTTTCATGTAGCGGATAGATCCTGCAAAGTACGCAGTTAATTCCTGGGGCATTACACGGGCCCGTCACAGAATTTCGCAGTGGGGACTATGAAGGGGTACTTCCTTCATAGGAACCATCCCAAATAAAATTCATACAATAACAAAATCATCATTTAATGTATTGACAAGGAAGTTCTTTAGTCAATCATTTAATTATACATTGATGTTATCTTAGATGTATTTTAAGTGTTTGTACTGCATTAGACTGGATTTTGAATTTGAATTCCTTGGTTTAAAACAGTTATATTTTGTTATGTTGCATTTTATGGTTTCAGTTGGTGTGAACCCTCCAGAGGACTTTGGCTCTTAAGCAGCATGGAAATATAATCAATGAGCAAAAAAATGAATGGCCCCATCCAAGCAATCCTCAGTTGTCTCAGGATGCCATTGCAATAGGCATTTCCTTCCAAACACCAACCTTTTTTAAAGCCACTTTTTATCGAGCATCCAGATAGTGCCCCTGTCCAACCCTTGCAGTCTGGTGCTGTACATTTGTCTTCTGCTGGTGCTTCCATTGCTTTGCTTGCTACAATTGTGCTTTGTTCCCAGAACAGCCTGCTCAGTCCATTCAAGCAGAAGGCCCCATTCAGGTGTAATACCTGAACAAGGAGTTCCAGCTTATGTAGGGGGTGAGGCCGGGTGAGCACTGGCCCCAATGTCATCACAAACAACAGCCCTCCTCTCTCCACTTCCTGCACTATTACACCATTCCAGATGTGGGTTTTGGTGATGCTCCTTTGGGTTGCAATATTCTACTATGGGTTAGGTCCCTCAGCCAGAAACGGCTGCCATCATAGCAAGCTCCAAACATGACTGCGGCTAGCAGCCCCAGACAAAATTGTCTTTATGGAACCCTTAGCAATGATCAGTGTTCACATAGGAATGTACTTGTCTTTGGGCTGATTAACTTCATCTTGACCTTTGCAAAGGCATTTGCTGTTCGAGGGGCAAGTATGTGTTAGCATCCTCAGGGTATGACAATGTGGAGGTGATTCTGGAAGGGTGCTGGGGAAACAGAATGCCTTTCTATGACAGAGTCTTCTAATGACTCCAGAGTTTTTTCTGAGGACAATGGATCACAGTCCTCTGTGGATGATGCTCAGAGTGCTGCTTCATGGAAAGTTGTCAGTAAATTAGGGTTGATATAGACCACGGGTAAATCCAGGTTCCCAGTTTTGAGGCGGCTTCTACACACATTCAGTTTAACATGCATGGAAGCCTCCTTCAGGCTTTCCGCTCAGTGTGGGAAGGTCAGGCTGCAGTGGAGCGAAAACAGGTAGTTATGTTGCAGCTGAAACTGGTGATGTGGCCCCATAGCCCTACACAGGTTGGAATTCCTCTCTCCAGCAGAATGCTGTGCAGGGCTAAAGTATTTACTGGGCTCTTGTGCCTTTGTTTAAACACTGCCTGTTGGTAGTTTCACCATCTTTTACTTCTACTTGTTGATCCCAGCTGTAGGATTAGTGATGAATCACCTATTACTTTTCCTTTCAATAGCTTTTCATAATTACCCCCAACTGATTTTTATTCTGATGGGAAATATCTTTAATTACTGCATATCTTGCATTGTTTCTTTTCTTAAAAAATGAAATAGCATTGCTTTGCAATTTTTAATAAAAAAAAGTATAATGAAAGAAAAGCTTTTTTGCATGGAAGCAGAACTTTAGTTTGGGAAACTGAAACCTACCATCAAAGTGGAAATTGCAAGGCTATTCATCACTAGTCCTCCAGCATAGATCAACAGGAAGAAATAAAAAAGACTGAACTTCTGAGCAATATAGTTTGCTTAATGTGGTCAGATGCTTTTGCTTTTGCTAAATAGACTGAATCTGTGAATAACATGGTAGGAAGATCTTGATCCTGTGGAAGGGCATTGGTGAATAATCTAGTGCTACTGTATATTAAGTGCTAGGAGGGAATCTCTGTTTTCATTTTGCTTATAGATATTTGCAGAAAAGCAATGCCTCTGTGGTTAAAAAAGGGGGGAGTGGCATGGAAGCAACTCTGGTGCCTTTTCCTCCAGCTGCTGCCTCTGCCTGGGAGCATCCTTCAGCAGCTGGCTGGCAACTGGCAAAGCCTAGATCCGGCAAGGCAACTCCTAAATTCTTATGCTTTCATCATTCAGAAACCTAGAAGGCAGGACCACTGAGCATACTGTTCTGTGTGCTTCCTCTATCACCAGAGACCCTCTTAGTGAAAGGACTAAGCAAGTTTCCCTTTCAAAAAAATTAAAAGCCTAGTAAAATGTAAGATGGCACCTAGAGCACAGGTGGAGAACGTTTCAACTCCACAGACTGAATTAGCTCCAAGACCAGTTCATCAGGCATCACACGTCTGCAGCAGGAAGAGGCCGCCCCTGCTTTTGGCATGCAGTGCCCACATGCCTGTGTAAGTACCTGCCTGGCGTTGCCCTCAGTCTCCTTCCCTGTGGCTTTTTATCCCACCTTGACAGCCAACTATGCTAAGATTTTAACTGAAATATGAAATCCTGAAACCCTTCCAAGTGAGTGGGAAAACACACACACACACACACACACACACACACACACACTTTATGCCCTGGTTGTTAGCCCTTGTAACTGTCCAGCCCCATTAAAAATAATCTGTTAAAAATGCACATATTAAAAGATTTGGCTTTGGACATCACTACCAGCATCTGTTTTAAAAACTTTCTCTTCTCAATAGGATTCTCTTTCAGTCACTGAAGCCATGGACCCTTCTGCCCTCCAGAGAAGTAGGACTATCACTCCAAATCATAGCAATTGTAGTCCAAGGTATCTGGGAGGCTCCAACCTTGGGAAAGTGCCCGAGTGGCATTCATAGGCAAGAATATTTATTATATGCTCATTGGATTTATTTTCAAGAGCTAATGCAGCAGTGCGCAACTTTGGGGTGGTCTGGAAAACACCTTTGTCTCCCAGGATGCCCATGAGTTGCATCCCATGGGGTACAATGCATCCCATAGAGTGCAGCCCATTCCCTCTGTTGCCCACAGGGGCCGAGATGGGACCTCCTGGTTATTGAATGGCAAACACAACAAGACTGAAATGTAGCTTGTTCTGAGGCTAAATCTGAATTCTTGTTGTACTCCATAGCAACTACAAAGTACTGAAAGCCTCGATGTTATCTTCAGAACAAGCTAAATGTTAGGCTTTTAGCACGTTGTAGCAATAAAGTCACAATTTTCTATAAAGACCTTTAAAAAACCGTGGAGCGGAAGCATCAGTGCAGGCCACACAGGGTGAAATGCAGTTCACAGTTGAAGGGCTTTCTGTTGTCCCACACCTGGCATAATGCAGAGTCCTGTTTCATCTGAGAACCAGCAGTCACTGTCTAAAACCTAGCACTACATGAGACCATGAGCTTTTAGTTGCATCCCTCCAATATGAGGAATAGCCTTCATCAAAAATAAGAATCCATCCCTAGCATTACAGTAACCCACCAGCCAGGGATGGACATTTCTCAGGTAAAGATGGAGGAATCTGCCAGTTTTGCTTTCTTTCAGTTTCTCATTTTTTCCAGGTTTAGGTTCAAACTTTAAGAATTTCTTTCAAGGTTTACATGAATATTTCTAAGCATGTGTTCATTCTTCTTAATACATGCATTTCTGTATGCAAGCCAAGCTATGCATTTTGAAAGTATTATTCTAATATAGTGCATTTTAATATTATTTTCCTTAATGGATGCATGTTTTGAGTAAACTCTATTTCAAATTCAGAGACATGCAAATATTGAAAGTGAACTGAGTTTGGAAAATGAACTGTGCAATTAGGCAAGTTCATAACAAAATGTGGACTGAACATATTTCTTTCCTATCCCTGTGCCATCCAGTATTAAAAATGAACAGAGCTAGAAGCCAAACAGTGCCCAAGCACCTACGAAACCTTGAGATGGAAATTACATGCAAGTGCCACTTTCACAAAAACTATTTATTGCAGGACTGAAGCCTGCCTTTTTCTAGAGATCAGTGAGGCTGGAAAGATCTCAGTTCTGTAGTAAATGTTGGTGCTCAAATGTGGGACTTACAAAAATAATAATTCAGACTTGTGTAAGAATCATTCTCAGCCCCAAGAGCTTCTCGGCCATCTCAAGATCTTGAGAAGGCCTGCTTATTTTATGAAATAAAATAAGCTTATGAAATTTCGGAACAGTGGTAGCTTCAGAGAAGCTCCAGCAGGCACTCTCACTGCTTCCTGCCTCTTCCCTTTTTGATGTCCCCTTTGAAGTCAGCCAGTCATGACTCATCCTGACCTTTGCAGATGTCATGTGCTTCCAGTCATTTGCTGAAGGACGACCTTTAGGGTCAGCTCACCAGAACATCTTTGCCCACTGCAGCCACATGTAAAACAGCAAATACATTTCCTGCCAGTGGGATTTTTATAAGCATCACTGCCCTCCAATGTGGCCAGTTATGAGATGGAGCCCATGAACCTGTGGCCCCTGGCTAGGTTTCTCATGATCATCACAATCTCCCATTCAAGATGTAACCACCTGCCACAGCCATCAGAGTCCTCACACAGAAACGTGTCAGTCCTTCATGCCCTGGGCAAACAGAATCCATTTTGCTTGGTGCCCATGTGCTTGCCCCGAACTGTTTTGCATATGAGCTACATTGCATGCCACTCTTGCATACTATTTAGTAGAACAGGAATTTATGTTAAGGTTTTGCAGCACTATGCATTGCCATATTTTTCCAGCAATTTTGCTAACAGTAAAATGCCCTGAATGCAGGATAGGACAATTTCTAGAAGGACAGTTGTGTTGGTCTGCAGCACCAGCAGCAACAATGCAAAAAGTTCTATCACATTGAAGGAATGAGCTAGCTTATCATATCATGATGTTAAGGGGGGATGGAATTATTCTGGCTAGCAGAGCTGCCTTCGCCTTCCACCATCAGCAGCCATCACAGGCAGTGAGAATGATAGGAGTTGTAGTCTAACAAACTTGGACAGTACCCAGTTGGGAAAGGCTGCCATAGAGCTTCTAGACACAAATAGATGTTCTTCACACCAGCCTGTTCAGGCATTCCTAGTATGTGTGTCTTAGACACCAAGGGAAGGGAAGTGTAGCAGTCCTGTGCGTCTCCTTTATCAGTCATGTTGTCTGCTGTGCATAGAGGCTTGCTGACTGACAAGGAGAGTCTCTTTATCCCTGTGGGCACCCCGCATGATCTGGACCATGGGTTGTCCAATGTTCCAGATCGTGTGGAGAGTCTCTGTGGCAAGAGGAAACTCTTTTCTGTACCAAGTAGCCCTGCCCTCCATCTTAGAGGGCCCTGGAAGCTATGATGGACAAAGCTAACAGCCTCCTCTCATCATCTTTGCCACTGATCAGGACCACCTGAATAGAGCTACTGCAGACCAAGGTTCCCTCACGCAAGTCCTTACAGATTGATGGCCATCATTCCCCTGCTTTGAGGTAGCCTCTTTGGACCATAATCTGGAACCTCCTCAGCGAAAACATGCCTTGGATTGCATCCTAAGGGACTGCCACTACAGATTTAGAAACCCTGCGCTTCCTTCTCATCCACTTTTCCTTGACCATTTAAACAAAATACAAAAAAGAATGCAAGATGACACATCAAAGTGGTCAGCACCACAGTCGGAATGATTGTGCATTTTATTCCTGTTGCAGTGCAACAAAGAGTAAAGTTTCCATCCTAGCAAATGTTGCCTGGTTCAGGGACAATACCTGATGTAAATAGCTCTATTTATCATAAGTGTTGCTTTTAAATAATCCACTTCTTATCTTGTTTGTCAACACTGTGTTTGATGCCCAGAAAGATTTATTCCAAGTGCAAACACTATCAGATACCTACTGTTCTTCTGTACTACCACGGGGGAATTCAAAATCGGCCAGCTTAGATCTCTGCACTTCAAAGGATTCCCCCTGAAACCTTGTTTACAGCATAAGCAGGAAAAAACAAGGTCCCAGTCCCCTTTTGTACAACTATTAAAGCCATATTAAAGCAGAGCATTCTGCTACAAATTCCCCCTATATACACAGCAATACTGCTGACAGCTAAAATGGGTCAACTGCTTCCATTTTAGCATGTTAATTTAGCATTACTAAACAAAAACCCAGAACAAGGTAAGATGGAGGGGTTTTGACAGTAAGCTTGCCCCCTCCCCAGCAATGCCTGCTACTCAGCTCGGTACTTTCGCACTTTGCCAGAGCTTCTGTGACAGGATTTGCCTTCATAAATTGCCACGCAGAAGAAGGTGTTCATTGTAGCCCCGAAGGCATTTCCAAGTAAGATGAATTCATGACGATTGGGCTTATACCTGAAGGAGAGGATTTGGACTGGTGACATAACAAGGCCTATTCTGCCAATGAGGCAACTTGCAAGCTGGAAACTTCTCGGAGTGAGATGAGAGGCACGAGGCTGAGTCCAGTGATGGCTTTGCATAAGCAAGAAGCAAAATGGCTCAGGTGGTGTGAAGAACTTGGAGTTTGCCAGCCCTCTGAAGCAGCGTTTTGGCAAACTTAAGGAGAAAGCTGGGATTGGTAAGAAATGTTGGCCAAAGAGTAGGTGCTGCACCTGTCCAAGAAAAATGCTATCTGCTAGTGCACAGCTATCACAGGATGCATCCCACAGAGGTGGCAGCTCTACTCACCAGAACTTCATCCCAGAAGTAGTAGCCCCACCTTATTCAACCTGGCTGGAGGATGCTGGAAGCAGAAGTCCTACACAGCTGAAGGTAACCAGGATGGGGAAAACTGATGCAGGCCATTCTTTTGCGAAGTGTATGTAACAATATGAACCAGCTTGTCTCTAGGTGCCGCCATACGTCTCCTATCTTCTTGCACTGCAGGCTAATTTGCATGGTGCAATCTAATAATCTGAGGCAGCCTAACAAAGCAGGATGCTGGGATGGAGCAAAGGGCAGGGCAGGCAGGGCAGGGCAGGGCATCTCAAGCCGGACTTGGTCATTCCTATCTGTAGATGTCGGCAGCCTGCATTTATTTCAGAGCCTGGACTTCGCACTGGGGGGATCGATGCTAGAGATGTTTGCAGGCCTTCTAATGTCTGACTCACTGGCGTGTCCCACGAGGCATGCCCCAAACTTACACTATTCTTGCATCTTCTTACACTATTCCTTACATCCATATCCTGCATCCTTTATGACCAGTTCTGGCATTCCTCTTTGTATGTTGTGTGTTTCCGTAGCGTATGCTTCAGTGTGTGCTGAACTTGTGGTGCTCTTTGGTTCTTTTGGGGGAAGAGGGGGCAAGGGAGGGGCCTCAGTGGGGCAGTGGGCTGGGGGGCAGCGGTGCTGCAAAGAGGATGTGTCCCACCAGTCATAAAAGAAAAGAAAGAAAGAAACAAGTGTGAGGCTATGAACAAAACAAAAAAACTTGCAGTGTTGAATGAGGATCAACTGGATGAAGCTGCCCCAATGACCTGCTCTACTCAGAAGGAAATCACGTGGCCTGCAATGGCACTCATTTCCACAAAAGTCAACATGGAGGAGAGGAGGCTTTTTTGGCCTTCAGGAAGGAGCCTTATTTTGCAAAAAAAGACCCATGTGCTCATTGTGGAGAAAATAGCAATGATAGTTTACTAGTCCTACATTCCACATGGGTACCAAAGGTAAGTGCCAGTCATTCAGTGTGCGTCCCCCGTCGTTAGTGTTTCAGACTGCAATTCCATAAGCATTTCTTGTGATGTGCTATCAGGTCATCTCTGACTTACAGTGGACCCTTCCAGGTCTCAGTCTTTGACTTCCTTGACTGAAGCATCCATTTGAACCAACCTATGCAAAATAATTAACAATTTCAGTCCCTTCTGTGTTGACAAACAGTTGTATAATTCATCTGCAGTCATTATTTTTGTTTTCTTAATATTCAGCTACAGTCCTACTTGCACTTTTCACTGTATGTAAAGCTTACTGAATTCAATAGGACTTACTTCTGAGAAAACACATATAACCACTGTTCCTGCAGTGGCCAATCAGGTAAGCATGGGAAGTCCACAAGTAGGAATTAAGTACAAGAGCCCCCTTCTAATTATGTTCCCCAGCAAGGGCCATTCAAATGCATGGGCTTCAACCACCTCTTGTGATAGCCTTAACTTCACTGAACTTACCAAGTTCCTTTTAAAATCATCTAAGTTGGTGGCCTTCATAGCATTCCATGCCGCCTAACACAGTTCACTCACTCTAATTCAGCTGTGTACCTTCCAGGCGGCATTCCTGTATATCGCCTGTGACCAGTGGAATCTTTTCCGCCTTCCTTTTATCTTCCTTCCTTCCTTTCTGCTTTTTCCTCCCATCTGATTTCTCTGATGATCATAATACATACTATGGTCCTCTGCTACTTCCATTTCAAGTTATTTACTTGGGATATATGAGAAATTCAGTTCACTTTAAGTTTGATCAAAATTTACCTAGTTTGCACCTTGACCGAACACAGATTTCGGTCCATACCTTTCTGAGCTTGTAAGGTGACTTGCAATTTTCAGAAACTGTGTTTGAGATGCATACATTTGGAAAATGTGCTTAAAATGCATATTTTTAAAAATGCATTCTGATTCAAATACAGCTGAATCAATGGGGGAAAATAGGTATTCCTCAAAGATGTGCAGAACTGACACAAACATTGGACAAAAATACACACAGAAATACATATGATTTTCATGCAAAAAACAAAATAACTCGCAATCCGATATGGACTCAAGTTGGAACAAGCTTTGAGATGGAACTATGAGAACTTGGAGAGCTTTAGTTTTGTGATGTGCACATTTCTGACTGAACTGATTTATCAGATCAGTCAACTTCCCCCCCCCCCCCGCTTTTTCCTGTTCAAACAAAGGGCTTGGCACCTTTTGCATGTACCCTAGTATTTTAATATAATAACAGTGTATACACCACTGGATAAAAATGTCCCTACTAATCACATGCAGCAGGAACTAGTGTGCCGAGTGCATTCCCTGACCACGTTCCCAGCATCAATCCTCAGAGGCCCAACCATTTCCAGCTTAGCTTCCAGCAGCACTTTTAGGAATTGGACTCTTCTGCACTAACCGTACAAAGAAATGAAAAGGAAAGCAGCATCCCGGTTTGAAATGTCGGCTCGGCAAAGGTTTTTCCAGATCCCCAGCTAAGAGAGAACATCCCAGCCCTATCAGCGCGATTCGTTTGCATTCTCAAATGAGAAAGGTCCCTTTCGCTAATTCCACCGCTCTCAGATGCAGTTAATCTTTGACAAAATGAAGTGACATTTCACCAATCTCAATAACACCTAGTAAGTGCCTCCTGTTGACAGCAGCACTGTGTTTTAATGAACAAATAAATGGCTTATCTACCACTCTTGGCAAGCACCCCCAGCTAGTGAGGCGAAGCACCAGCTCTCCCAGTGTTACTTGGGGCTAATTGACTCCTTGGATAAAGTTAAATCGCACTATCCCCAGTGGGATGTATGTTTGCCAGTAATCAATAGCTCAACAAGATCCACATGGCAGGTAATTAAGTGGAAAGTAATTAATACCCATCAAATGTTTTATTAACTGTTTGCCATTCCTTCACTCAAAAGTCCCACTGTACTGTAAATAAAGTTGTGGTGGAGGCAATAAAGCCAGGCTGTACTCTGCAGCAGCTGAAAAGATGCTGCTGCCACGTCTTCCGAGGTTTGTCCCGCTTCTGCGAATGGCACTGTTTAGCCACAAAAGAGGATCACTGAGAATTCATGGTAACTCTCTGGCCTTGCCCCTTGCACAAAACAGGGGTGCTTAGGACATCAAATATACAAATGGTGTTTAGGGGCAGCTTAAATCATGAATATATATTTTAAAACCTATAGGCAAGTATTCTAGGTTTTGCGTGAGCGTACACTTCCATAGAAAAACATAATGGGCAAGCTTATCAAGGGTATAGCTTGAAGGAATGAATTCCTGGGATTTGGGGGGCTTTTGCCAACCCTTGCCGTGAAAAGTATTGCTGGGACTCGCTACTGAAACTTCACCCTAAGCAGAAGTTGAAGGGGATTTTGAGGTTTTGTTCCCAGATCTGTGGCATCGCCGGGGTCAACAGCGTTTCTACAAGTCGTGCTGGGATCCCTTCCACAGCGCAGACACAGTGTTTGGCTTGGAGTGGTGCTCAGAAAGAATATGATGGTTCCTCCATGTGCAACATCTAAAGTGTTTCAAGTAAACCAGCAACTAGCATGAGTTTCTCAGGTTTCTCTTGGGCAATTTTCACACCTCCATTTCTAGATGCCCGATGTGCGAGGATTTATCTGTAGGAATACTTGACTGGAGTGGGGGCAGGTGTCAGAAAATAAAAGCATATTGTGTGAACTGGCAATGAATGAACAAAATTTGCCACTCCTCGATCATTGGCCAAATCCTTTTAGGATACCTGTGGATGTTGATACAGATGCAGATAGAGAAATCATCAAGGGTTTGTTAGGGAGGAAAATCCAGCCTCTGGAAGAACATAAGCTGCCCTGCCCTTTCATAATGAATGAAAAGGGGATCACTTTTTTTTCTTAATCAGGACCCAAGACCCATTTAAGCTTGTAAGAAGAACTAAAGTTTTCTTTTTAAAATCTTGCTTGCTACTGGTTTATAGGCATCACCAAAACAGACACGAATCACTAAAACAAGGACATATATTGCTTTAAAAAAGGGCACAGGTTTGCATAACATTTGTACACGCTAATGTACATCTCATTTGGAAATACTTAGCATGATTTAATTTGGAATGCAATGCATCAGGCCTTACCGGAGATGCCTGTGACTGGAGGACTTTGTATCTATTCAGTCAGATGCGAACCCTGAATGAAATCATGTTCATAGAGCAACCTTAGGTAAAAGTGCTGCGGGCATGAAGTCATTGCAGCAGGGAAAGGAACAGAGTGGTGCCCGCGGTGATGCTGCAGTCCGTGTGAAGCAACTCTGCATTTGCTGAAGGGATCGTTCATTCAGTCATTTTATTTTATTTATTTAAAATATTTATATGCTGTCCTAATCGCAAAAAAGCCTCAGGACGGCTTACAATGTAATAGCATAAATAACACAAATAAAATTCCCAACCCACACTGGCTGCAATTAAAAACATAGAAAAAACAATATTAAAACTTATTAAAATACCGCTGGAATAAAAAGGTCTTAACCTGGCGCCGAAAAACAAATAACGATGGTGCCAGGCGGACCTCTCTGGGGAGCGCATTCCATAGATGGGGCGCCACCGCAGAGAAAGCCCTCTTCTGAGTACTTTGCCTCCTAATATCTTTCACGGAGGATTCCCAGAGGAGAGCCTCTGCTGCCGATCTCAAGGGGCGGAAGGGCAAATATGGAAGAAGGCATCCAGGTCCCAAGCCGTTTAGGGCTTTATAGGTAATAACCAGCACCTTGAATTGAGCCCAGACTTCGATGGGAAGCCAGTGAAGCTGGTAGAGGACTGGGGTTATGTGAGAGTAATGCCCAGTCCCCGTCATTCATTCATTCATTCATTCATTCATTCATTCATTCATGCAAGGGTGTTGTATCCCATCCGACTCCTACAGTCTCAGGACGGTCTCCATCGTTGTCATGGCATGGGCACTCCTTCCTCAATGTGGCCTTGCTTCATGCCGGCAACACTGCTTTGAAATCTAATATGAAAGGCAGTACATAAGTGATCGTAAGCTGTTCAAAGCGAACAGGGAACCACCAAGACTGGCACAAGGATGGCTGGCACAGAGGGAGGCAGAAGGCGGATCCCCTTGTGATATCTCCAGACTATGATTAGCCGGCTCCCCATTCCCTTGGCCTTTTAGAAAGAGTGCGATGGCACTTCTTTTCAATTTAGCCCTTTAAAATATGTAAGCTTAATGTGTTAATGTTCTTAATGATTTATTTTTGTTTTGAGGTTTTATTACATTTTTAGCATGTATCCTGTATAAGGCAGTAGATAACTATCATTATTAAGGATATGGGGATAGCACTGGGCAAAAGTCAAGGCCTCCACCCCAGCAGTGGGGCCACTACCAGTTCTTGGAGCCCCAGTCCTACTGTCTCACCTGTTCCTGTTCACTGGTCTTCTGACGCTGCTGCCTTCGCCTTGTCTTCTCCCACTAAACAGCAGGGCTGGCTAAACTCAAAGGCAGAGGATGAAAGCGGGCAGCACCGAACAGGTTGGCCAGCCTAGGATGGCGTCAACTGGAGGCATCTTGCCCAAGGAAGCTCAGGCATGAGAAGGCCCTGAAAAGGAGGGAGGGAAGACACCTGCAGCAAATAGATTTCTCTAGAGAGGCTGGATGGTGCTCTTCAAGCAGAGATCTTCTTCCTGAATCCTTCTACCCACCGAGGTAGGATTCGATCTGATGCAAATAGCAAAGTTGCCACAACTTTAGGCGAGAAACTTGTGACCTTCTTCTGGAACATTCTGAAGGAAGGGTGAACCAAGTCATAGGCATGTTTATACAGACAGCTTGATGTTGCATTTCCTCCAAATTAAGCAATTAACATCTACAACTGAGGCTCCTTAATTAGCTGCAACTGCTGCTAAAAAGTAACAGATATCTGCATTACGATCCATTCGTTTCAATGGTTCAAAAGCAATTTTGCTTGAGCTTCCTTAATTAAGCCATGCAATTATTTCTCCTAAACTTAAAGGGTTACCAAAGAATGGCTTAGAGATAACAAATTTAAATCCACATCTTTTGACCCTGGAGAGAGAGAGAGAGAGAGAAAGAGAGAGAGAGTGAGAGGGATGTTTAGAGCACAAATAAACAATATTACAATCAATATTTCTCTTCTCAAATCAAATCCTCCAAGCTCCCCAATCAAGGGGATAAAATGTTGAAATGAATAACAGCTCAAAGGAGGCAGCGACCTTTTAACCCAACCAAGGAAATAACAATTTCTCCTGAAGCTGATTGCCCCATCTGCCAGGGGGATGCTTTATGGAGGCTGTCTAAAGCGAGTAGTTACCCGAACTCCATTTGCAGGGAGATTTGCACAAGAAGCAAAAAAATCAACAGAGAGAGAGAGAGAGAGAGAGAGAGAGAGCGAGAGAGAGAGAGAGAGAGAGAGAGGCCTTTTTATTCTAACGACACGGGCAGAGCCCTTCATAACAAACTTGCACGCTGGAAGCAAAACTGTTTTCATATTGGCTGCCTGGGTCTCTGCCACCGTCCCTCTTAATGACGATGCTGGAGCCACTGTGAGACATGGGAGGCGAGCGCACACAGGAAGCCGGCACGCGGAGTGGCCCTCGCCAGCAGGCTGCTCACCATTTAAATTACCCCATTGTGCTGGGAGAGCTCTGTTGGGTTGGGAGGGGGGAGGGGGGTGCAGCTCAGTTCTCGACTGGCTGACTGGATCCGAAGTTGACTTTTGTCAGCACAAAACTGTAGCAACCTAACCTCTGAATGGGAAACTCTATCTTCAGATCAGAGGCGGTTCAGCTGAATGGAAGCCACTTCAAGTGCTTGGTATCATGTACATGTGACTGGACAATGGGAAGCCTTCCAGCCCTTTGGGAGATGGTATTAGCTTGTAGTATTTCCTGGTTCTTGTTTAAGAGAAAACAAGAGGTGGCTTTAGCAAGACCGGGAGGAACAAGATATGAGCAGGGGATGGTGGGAAAGAGTGGGGAAATGTCCTTTTCACTTAGGAGCCAAAATAAATTCTGCTGACCCACACAAATCCACTCAAGAACTGTAACACAACTTGGCCCACATCCTTTTCTACCACAGCAACACGTGAGTCATTCAACATGGCAGCCTCCCCTTCCACTCTGGCACATCTAGCCCAGACCTACCATTCTTGTGAGCCAGCAACACAGCCCATGAGCCACATCTATCAGCCACAGGCTGGGGAGGTGCTAAGCTTTCTGCCTGGAATGCCCAGGTGGGACTCCAGAAGCAAGTTGATGTATGTGTGCTTGACTTTGCGCGCTAGCCAGGTATTGATGGATCTGCATGAGCAGGGCAAGTGCCATGATGTTTCTGCACTAGCGCTGGCACACATCCAGATCCTGTCCGAAATTTAGAGAAGGAGAGGCTTTATTTCCATTTTGGCTTTATTCATGGGACTGAAGCAACCATTCATAAACGGTCATCGGCATGCACAGGGTCTGTGTCAAAGGTAGACATGGTTAGGAACCTGCTAAGGTAGCAGGGTCTCATTGGCAAAATGTCGCCTGGAGCCGGTCCCCCTCTTCACCTTGCAACCTCCTCTGACTCCGACAACACTGATGGTAAGGAGGAGGAGCAATAGATGCCGTGTTCCACTTGCTCACTAGTTCTTCGCCTGTCCGGCAAGCTGGAGAAAGAGGAGTCCATTAGCCTCTGGTGACAAAGGGTTCAAGAAGACAGGCCCACCGAGAAAAGAGGCCCGTTGAGCATTTCTTGCCCAAGGCCCACTTGCCACCACTGGGTGTTTATTGTCCTCAAATAGCCCATATGAGAGATGACAAATCAGTTACGGAGAGCACAGAAGGTCTCTCATGTCTTCAGTGAGAGCTCTGAATTGAGGCAAAGCTTTCTTTTTGCAAAAAGATTGGTTTGCTTATGCGAAAAGACTGGCTTGAGCACTCCGTGAGTTGCTTTGCATCATCTTTCTTTGTGGCGGTGGGGTATCGGAAGAGCTTTCCTGGAGAGTTCCCTTAGAGAAGTCAGAAGAACTGAACACCTGACAAGCCAAGCCAGGAGGAGCTTGCCCATTTCTGGTCCTCTTCCAAGAGGCGGCGGTGGGCTCTGCATGCGCTCGAGTGATGCATCCCATCAGGAGTGCTTCAGTGTCACAACTTAGGAACAGCGCAGCACAGGTCACATTTAAACGCCAGCAAAACAAGTGGAAAGATGATAAGCATCTCCCGTGTGCTTGTTTTCAGCAGAAAAGGTGAACACAACCTCATATTTTATGAAATGGTCATAACTGCTGACAATTATGCTCTCAATTACCAACAGCATATGTTGTCAGTAGTTATGATTTTAGTTATTACTGTCTTTCCCACTTGGAAACAGTGGGAAATGTTCCATCTTAGCACTTGCAAAGTACCGCTAACAGACCGAAATGTGCTGCATGAATATGCAAGTGCTTGGGCCACTATGTTCCAGCCGAGGATTAACAAATGCTGCATTAGAGCGACCGTGTGCCCATATTGTGGCCACCACAACTGTTTATGGACTGCGTGCTGAAGAGCCAATACTAAACAGGCGGTGTCACAACAACTGGATGCATAAATTAGTATCCAGAAAAGTGCTGTCTTGAGGTTGCATAATGCTGTTTATTATGGATTGCTGCATTCATCCCTTGAATGTTGCCAGTTCACGGCTTTCCGCTTTTCCATTGATCTGTTTACACCCTGGGAGTGGTGAATTTTTGATTGATTTCATGGGAAAGATGTGTGAATGGGGGCGTGCGGTTATAACTGCTTATTTTACTGAAGCTCCTTGTTTGTTTTATTTTTTGTGGTCAGCTGTCTGCGCAAAGGATACCAGGGTCAGTGTGAAATAATGCAATGCAAGGTACCTTCTGTCTTCTCACTCCCTTCTGCTGGTGAATTCAGATATATTTTGTTGTAATACCTGTTATGTCAGGTAGGTGGCGCATCAGTGCTATTTGTCCAGCTCTACCACAGGATGTAGTGACAAAGACCGCGTTCACAGTTCAGTATTCTCTCATGGAAAAGGCAGGGTTTCATTTGATCTGTGATAGGGAGGCACAAATATTTCCTTTTCCATGGGGGAAACGATCTATAGGTATAGCAACAAAGTAGTGACCATGGAAGAAAAGATTGGTTGCATCTGAACATATGCAGAAATAGACTCCAAAATATCATAGAAGAGGTTTTTTTTTTTTTTAAGAGCTTTCCTTCTGAAGAAAGACCCGATCGTGAGTTGTGCTCCTCCCACCTTTCAGTCTCACCAGAATTTCTTTGCTAGTCATTTGTATCATTACATACACATTTCTGAGCATACACAAAGTGAAATATTGGGCCCTTTTCTGACATTCATTTCCCAAAACTCTCTTTATGAACCCTTGTGGGAGGACCACTGTGAAAGTGGGCATGCCCCCCCCCCGCACCCTGCCCGCTGCATGCCTAATTGGACTTCTCTCTAATGATGATGATGATGATGACTAGCGATTGGCTCTACCTTTTCAAGAGGCGGGAGTTCCCCATCAGAAAAATTACCCATTTCAGTGTTGTTCAGGATGCTGCAGCTTCTCCCCATTCCTACAGCTCATTAGACTGGCCCCTTCATCTGCCCTTGAGCTAATCTCCCCCATATCCTTTTCCTGCAGGGTCTCAGGACCTTGAACCACAGGTGGGGTTTGAATGATTTCAAAAACAGACTAAACTTCAGGATCTGAGTTGTCAGTCCCACCAGGACAGGTAGCCTTCCTTGTGCGCCCCTGAGATCTGAGAGGACAAGTGTGCATGACAAAACCACATCTGAATTGGTTTAAAATACAGCTGGGTTGAAAATGTAAAAATTGAAATCCAAAATGCACGTCTAAAATTATTCCATTGCATTGGAGGTTGGAAGAGACAGTTGCACTGTGAGATGACAAAGGACGACTAAAGACAATGATGATGATGAGATCATAGAGAGGCAGAATGGATTGTTTGCACCTCTCTTCCCTGCAGCAAAGGTTAAGACCATAGATTTGCCTCAACCGATATTTTCAGGAAGGGAGTATTAGAAACAGAAGCAAGTAATTGTGACCACAGAATACCTTACTGATTTAAAACAAACAAGTCACTGGTTCAGATGCCATCCATCTGAGAGTTCTTAAAGAACTCAGATGTACAACTGATGATTTTCTTATAAAAACATCACATATTCTAAGACTGGCCTGTGTACTGAAGGATGAGAAAGCAGCCAGTGTAGCACTATTTTTAAGCCATCCAGGAATTACAGGACAAGGAGCTTAACCTCTCTTCCGGGTAAATTGGTGGAAAGTATTACTGAACATTAAACTATTGAGCATCTAGAAGGGCAAATCCTGAAAGAGAAGGGTCAGCTTGGCTTCTACAACAGTAAGTCCTATCTTTTAAAGCTCTTTCGAATGCCAATGCCATGTAGATCCAGTAGCTCCACATGCCAGTTGTGATGCAGAAGATGCTGCTCATATGGAATTCCAAAAGACTTTTGACAAAGTCTCACACCGAAGGCACCTGAATCAACTTAGGTGGGGAACTTGGTACTGATGCAGTAGGGCCCAAAGGCAAAGACAAAGCCATGAAAAAGCCAGGGTCAGATACTGCCACGACCAGAACCAAGGAAAGGGTTTGGACCTGCTTTTGCCCCTGGCTCTGCTATGCCTTGTTGACATAAGCAGAGGCAAGGATCAGGCCTCAGCTGGAGCAGAGGCCAAGGGACAGCTGAGGACAAAGCAAGACGGGAACCCAGACCAGGAGCACACTGGAGAGGCAGTGCGGAGGGGTGGTTGGGTGCTGGACTGGGGACCCAGGAATCCACTTGGCCATGATGCTCACTGGGTGACTCGGAGCCCATCACAGACTCTCAGCCCAACCTACGTCAAGGGATTGTGGCTGTGAGGATAAAACGGAGCTATGGAAGCAGTCGGCGTGCGCTTGAGTGGACTCCGGGGGATGGTGGAGGACAGGAAGGCCTGGAGGAAAGTTGTCCATGGGGTTGCGATGGGTCGGACATGGGATGGCCATGCAATGTAATAATGGCATTGCCGCCACAATGGCCCGTGTTGCTGTGGCAATGCTGAGCCATGCAGGAAAGCCTTGCAGAGTTCCTGGCTACCCCGCGTGATCTCACAGACTCCAACCCTTGCGGTCTGAACCTGGCCACACAGACACTTGCTGTGTGAATCAAGGCGCACGCCACTAACCCCGACCCAGGGGCAGCTGAGCACGCGCATGGAATGCTACGCACCACTGGGCTCACTGCAAGTCAAGGAGGATATTTTGGGCCTGGAGACAGGGCTGAAAAGAGCTGTCGAGAATATCAAGGAGCTGGAGAATTTCCCCCATGAGGAAATGTTTTGAAGCTTCTTAACTACGATGAACGCGAGGGACATAGCAGAGGTACGTGGAATTACGAAGGGAGAAGGAAAGGGTTTTTCTGCTTCTCTCATATCCGTAGAACCCAGTTGTCCAATGAAGCTGAAAGGTAGGGGATTCGGGACAAATAAAGGGAAGCATTTCTTTGCATAGCACTAAGCTGGAAGTTGTGACCACAAGAGGGACCGATGGCCACCCACTTAGATCGCTGAAGGTATTTGGCCCATTGATAGAGGATAAGGCTATCAATGGCCACTAGTTCTGATGGCCGTGTGTGATCTCCAGTATGGGAAACAAGATGCCTCCGAACGGTGGTTGCTGAGGCATTCAGGAGAAGGGATGTGGCTGCCTGGCTGTCCTCCAGGTGGGCTTCCCATGGACACTGGTTGGCCACTGCAGACAAGAATGCTGGGCTGGCGAGTCCTTAAAGTGACTCTTTGTGCATTCTTATGATAGCAGCTGATGGGGGCCAGCGTGACGCTTTCTCCAAAGTCTTCCACCAGGCAGTGTTCCTGCGAGGCCATGGGAGAACGCAGTTTTACGTCGTGCTGTGTTGCTTCCAAAGCATGTCAGGAAGGGCAATGGACGACAAGTGGTCGGGTGAGGCTCCCGTCTCTGTAGGCAGGGCAGCCCTTGAGTAAACAAGCAAACAAAAGCAAGGGGAAAAGGGACACCCGGCCCCCTCATAAGCTCCGGTAAAGGCAGTGGCAAAACAAAACCAAAAACAAAATGAGTGAAAATTTTCCCACTCCCATGAAAGCTAAAGAAAACTGGGCCCTGCTTTCACAGGAAAAAATACTTGAACAAACAAAGCTGGAAATTTCTGCCCAGTCTTCCTTTAGTCTCATCATCAGAAACTTGCTTCCAACAGTTGCAGCCACAATAAAGTAAAAAGTTATTTGCACGCGAGTAAGGAAATGACAATGTTTTCAAGATTCCTGCATGTCTCTGTAGCTTCACTGAATATCAAAGAAGCAAACTGCCTGCCTTGTAAGCAGTGAGGCCGTGGCAAAGAAATCTTCGACACAGCCAGCATTCCTCTGAATGCCAATTACCAGGGAATAGCAGTTGCTGGAGAGCCTTAGCAGGAAGATGGTATTTTGCTCATGCCCCGTTTGCGGGCTTCCCACTGGCATGTCCCTGGCTACTGTGTGAAGAGAATGTGGATTAGATAGGCTGGTGTTTGGATCCATCTAACTCCGTTTCACCTGGGTCCGAAAGACAGAAACCTGCGTGTTCCCATGCAGATGAGCTGGCTGAGGTTAACTGAAGGCCAAGTGCTGCTACTTAGCCAATCTGTTCAGTACTAGACTGTCCAGGTGCCTAAGCAGCAAGAATCTCGCAGCAGCCACCTCCGAGCTGGGGGTGAGCCATTACTGGGCATCCAGCAGGCAAAGGGCAGGGACCCAGGCATGCGGCAGGGACCAGGGGAGAAAGACGCCTGTGGGAAAGGCAGCGTTTTTCTTGCAGCATTGCACCCCCCCCCCCCAGTAGTAGGCAAGCCCAGGAGGAGGTTGTCCACAGCCTCTCCGGCCCTGGTGCCAGGGGTGGCCTTGAGGCAGGACACGGACACAGTGGGCCCTCAAGGAAGTGAAGTGCAGGCCTGTGCCGGCCAGAACGCCCAGCCCCCTTCCTTCGCCTTTTGCGTCCCGCCGATCTGCTGCTTTGAAGCACTTTTTGCTCATGCGCAGGAACGGCTTTGCTGCTTTGAGCAGCTTATTGGGGTGTGCTCAGAATCTGACCGAGCTTTTTCCCACTCTGCACTTTTCTTCACCAAAACCCAGTTTGGGCACCTGTGGGAAAGAAGAGGAGGGGCTCAGTAGAGACCTGTCACATTGTGTGAGTACACTGCACTGTGGCAACACCTGGGTTGCACGCAATGTGCGGAGTGCCACCTACCGCCTCGCTGCGCTCCCCTGAGGACATGCAAGCAGGGGGCTTCCACAAAGCAAAGGGCAAAGCACCCCAGCGGGATCCTTAGTCAGTCACCCCCAAGAGTTGTCTGCAGGTGCCAGGTTACTACTGTTGGACACCATTTCCAGCTGGCCAGGGGTTGATGGGAGTTGTTGTCCAAAACTTCAGGAAACTGCCGAGTTGGGGAAGGCTGCCTTACTGTATACGTGAGTTTCTAAGATGGTCAGAAGGAAGCTCAGTAGACCAGCTTGATGCCATATTTTCCAGAGCAAGCTAGTAAAGCAAGCTAGAGAAGTGGATCCTCCAATATGATGGCAGCGCAGGGGGAACCAGTCTAGAGGCTGATCTGATATACATTCAGGTGATGCAGTGCAGGAACTAAATTCCTGATGCTACAAGCTGAGATGTAAAACAAGGCGTCACAACTGGAAGCATAAATTAGCACCCAGCAAAGAGGTCCCCATGCTCGCTAACCTGAGGTTGCATAATGTTTCATATGATGAATTTTGCATGGGAACCCATCAACCCGAACAAATAGGGTGAATCCAAGACCTCTAAAATGTTTTTTAGAAGGCTGGAGGGAACACATCTGAAAAAGGCTTCGGAGTGGGTGTTTTGAACCATGGTAATATATCAAGCAGACACGAGTGTCAGCAGTAATGTTAGGGACAGGGAATGTGGAACATGTTGATGCTGGCACACCAGCGAGGTCATGAGGAGCCCCCTTCATCCTGTGCTAATTTAAAAATAGCCTTTATGCAACAATTCCTATTACATATATTGAGTCACCTTTGTTCTGCTGCTACTGGAATTCACTGATTCACTACACTGATTCTGCATAGTGAGAAAGTCCTCAATCTCAACACAGACTGCTTAACAGAAGGAGAAACCACGAGATGTTTCCCTCTCTGCCCCTGCATTCTAGTTCACGGCCAATGCAGAATCCAGGAATGACTCCAGAGGGTGGCGAGAGGTAGTGGCCACTTTCCCCACATATTTCTGCTATTCCACTCCCTCCCCCAGCTTTTGGACAGAGTCGGAACAGATTCAGAGCTCTCTTATTCTGAATTGGATGCGAGATTCACAAATATCTTCATAAAGAGGATGGAAAGAACTGGCTGTTTTTGTTTTAAGTGGGTGAGAGAACAGAAACTGACCGATTCGTCCATCCAGTCAGAGTATCCTTTTCTGTCAACTTTCAGATATTCAGGTAAACGCACTGATGCCCACTTCAGCCACTTCAGGAGCTCTGTAATCGAAATGGGCTTGGGAACAAAGTGCTAATTCAAGGGGAGCCCTGTTGCCCTCCTCTTCACTCCTTTATGTTACCATCTTTACATTTTGACCTTCTCTGATGGAGGGTCTTTTAGCTGCATGTTTGTCCAATAAGATGGTAACAAACAGGAATATTTGTTGAATATTTACCAATATAACAAAGGCCCATCTTCCAGAAAAGGATCAGTAATGGGCTTTAGAAGGCTTCCGTGACCTAAAGTTTCCTATTAGAGAGCATCAGCCAGTCAAAATCTTTTGTAAGTCCTTCATTAAATGCAGCACAGGAGTCACAATAGTAGGAATGCACTCTTCGTTCACATTAAAAAAAATAAAAAAATCTGGTACTATGTGAGACGTCCTTGGGGGAAAAGGAAGAGGAAGAAATCATCTTCAGAGACAAGAAGGAATTAGGCCAGAAGAGGCCTGTTTGGGAGGAGTCTTGCTAGCAGGCAGAATCATGACCTAAAGAAATTTCTTATTTAATTCACATGTGATTCATGCCCATACTACTCCAATATCCCAAAGAGTCTCTGGGTGGTTAATTCCATTTTCATGAAAGCAGTCATGTCTTTTCCCAGGAGCACCATCCCGGATCCACACTGTGCCCTGTGCAGCATTGTGTCATGATGTCCCACGTGCGAAGAGGACCGATGGTCAAATACCGGCATCCTTCCAAAGAACAAAAGCCAGGCTACCTATTATTTGGAGAGAAGGTCTTAAGGCCACCTCCAAGATGATCCTGGAGGACATGTGCGCAAAGGAAGCCCTTTTCTTTCCAGGACAGTCCTCTTTCCTGGAGTGTGGGGGAGCTGCCCCGAGGTCCCACGGCTCATGAAATCCGATCTGATCCTCCCATTCAGAGTAGTCCTGGAAGCAAGTGTTCTCAGTGAGCTACATGCAATGCTTGGATCGCACTGAATTGTGTTGAGGTGTGTGTGTGTGTGAGAGAGAGAGAGAGAGAGAGGACAACCAAAATGCTTGGTCATTCGAATCTCGGTAAGGGGAACTCCCCTTGATTTATGGGCAGCCTTGGCTAGGACTCTTACCTCATGTTTTCATAAACCTGCAAGAGTGCAGGCGAGACCAATTTGAACAGTTCCCACAATATACAAGTGTTCAAAGCATCGTTGCAATCAGCCAGCTTTCAATCAAGAAAGTGATGGGAAGATCTTTAATGCCTTTGCAGCCAGCTCACCATTCACTGAAGTAACCCACAGACTTTCCTCACATGACTGATTTGACCGCTTCTTCAGGCCACCAGAGCGACACATGGATCACAGAGGGAGGAGAACAGTACTGGGAAAGGATGTGTGAGAGGTAATGACTTCTGGGACTTTAATCTTCTGAATGCGTGTTGGTCATGCTAACACGGTGTTTTCATATTCAGATTGGGATAAATGCCTCACCTTTGTTGGGCACTGGGACAGGTTAAAAGTCAGCTGCTGCTCTGTGTCCTTGGCAGCAGGTACTGCAGCTCAAGTTCTTGTTTGTGCCGCAGCACCAAAGGTAACGTTCTGTGCCAGCAGGTGGAAAGAGCTGCTGGGCACTGCCACTCCTGCCTGCCAACCACTCCTTGCCTTGAAAGAGCCTCTTCCCGGCCTTCCGAAGCCTGAAGGAGCGGCTGTGGGTGGTCTTGCCCTGCTCCCTCTGCAAAAGCTCCCCTTCCTTGCTGCCTTGATGGACTTTTCCTTCAGCACCACCGCAGGGTAGCAGTGGCTGCTCCACTTCTATCAGCAGCTGGGAGGACCAGCTTTGAATCTGGAGCAAGGAGCCAGGAGAGGCAGAAGCTGCTGGAAGCTCTCCGCTTCATAGGAGTTTAAGACCTTCTCAGTTACTGCATGGATTGATGGAGCCATAGGCAATCTGGCCAACTTCCTATTCTCTGCAGAATATTTTCTCTTCTCAGGGGGTCACTGAGGAAAATCAGCCATGTTAGAGCCCACCACAATTCTCCAAACTCCACTCAGAGCACCTCACTCCTCTCTGAACTGCAACCTGTTTTTCTGCTCCTTGGGATGGGGGGAAGTGCATGTTTCAGTGTGCATTATTGCAGTGTTCAATGAAACATGCATATAGGGAAATGTGCATTTTAAAGCGCACATTTTTCTAATGAGCATGTTTTTCAAACACAATTAGACCCTTGGAAATGTGTGAGCTCCACCAACAAAATGTGCTTGCTTCCGGGGGTGGAGTGGGGGGTTAAAACAGAGTATGTTCTGATCTTTAATGCATGGAAATAAGATTCTTGTACAAACCAGAGTCATCATTAACGTTCTCATATTACTGATATCCTCCTGCCTCTCAAACCTTTTCTGAGTGGTCCTGCAACTCTCTGGAAAGGATATAACAGCATGGGGACAGCAAAAGAATGAAAATCCCTTCTTCCCATGCTTTTGTTGCACTGATGCAACACTGGTTGAAATCAGCACTGGTTTCAACCTAACCTTAGTAACCCCAAGGATATCCTGTCCCTAGAACCCTTCTAAAGCTGCTCCCTTATCCCTGTTTCTCAAAGGCAAGGTTGGAGACCAAGAGAGAGTGCTGATCTGAGGCAGGTAGAACTTTGGAAGGGCTTTGGTCTTAATGGAATAAGTCTGTCCAAACTGGGGGAGTTGGTTTCCCAAATGTGTCTCATCAGCTGAAGCGGTTCAGCGGTCCATATTTCCCATTTGATGTTCTTCTGGCCTCTACCAGTTGTTGTTTAGTTGCAAAGTTGTGCCCAACCCATCACAACCCCATGGACAACACTCCTCCAGGCTCTTCTGTCCTCCATCATCCCTCAGAGTCCACCCAAGCTCACACCAACTGCTTCAGTGACTCCATCCAGCCACTTCATTCTCTGCCATCCCCTCCTTCTTTTGCCATCTATTGTTCCCAGCATTAGGCTCTTCTCCAGGGAGTCCTTCCTTCTCATTAGGTGGCCAAAGTATTTGAGCTTCATCTTCAGTATCAGGCCTTCTAAAGAACACTCAGGGATGATTTCCTTTAGGATTTGATGGTTTGATCTCTTTGCAGGCCTCTACCAGAGGGTGGGGCAAATGCCAAAATAGCTCAAGCCAGTCATTTCCCATGCAGTGCCCTGCAGCTGTTTTCAACTACAACCCTCATCTTTCCTAACCGTGCTGGATGGGGTGATGGGAATGGTAGTCCAAAACACCATATTGGAGGGCACCATATTGAGAAAGTAGGCTTATGCTCATCTGAGGAAGTTTGAGTCCAACAAGCCATGATGGTTCCAAGAAAATGGATATGAGAAGTAGTCTGCAATCCAAATCCAAGCATCTCTACATAAAGGGCTCTCCTCCTCCTCCTCCTCCTCTTTCTTTACTTCTTTCCTGTTGTTTGTTTTGCTTTAAGGAATGTCAAGAAAGTAATACAGCAAAAAATCAGTGGGTGGTTTGCTTGTTTGTTTGCTTGAGATCCTTCCCTGAAGTCAGGCCTCCTGAAGACAGAAGAAGCTGCACTGCTCCCTGCATGTAAATACAACTTCATGTATGCATTCACATCCTGTTCTCCAGGCATTCTCCTGATTTGTCACCAAGCACTCACTGGATTCAGTAATCCAGACAGATTACCACAGGCTTCTATTTTTAGGGATTCGTCTGGTATTGTGGCAATTGCTGCTGATCGGATTACTGCGAGATCGTCACCATGCAAGATGCATCGATGCCACCCTCCCAAAGCCACCCTGTCATTACCGCGTCAATCTGATAGCTGAAAACCTATCACCTAATTTATTTTGAAGCACCCTTGTGCTGGGCGGATGATTAATTCATGAGAAACCCTGCTATCTATCCAAACTTGACACTTTACTTTTTGGCACAGTGGAGAGTACAAGGGTTTTCTATCGTTTGCTTTCGATGTGGTTGGTACACCGAGTCTGGATGGCTTGAAGCACATGATACGGCCCCCGACACACCACCCAGGAGCCCTTCGGAAGGAGGAAATGGTGTCGATGGAAGGAGGAAAAGGCCTCGTTCACATATCCAGAGCACCATCCAGTGGCCTTATGTCCTAATCGCAGTTTCTTAAATTTCCTTTATCTTTGATATATACAAGCCTTGGCCTTTTACATTTTACAATTTGGGAAATATATATGCTAACACTTCTGATGCTTCAAGGAAATATATTCAAGCTTAAACCTGGCTGAAGTGAGGTGTGTCCTAGAGAGACAGATTTTGATTGATTGATGGAGTACAACCCATTGCCTGCTTCTCTTGTGGGTGGGGGATGACAATTTATGCATGCATATATTTTGAAGTTCATATCAATAAGAAGACCTAGATAGCAAAGAATGGCAGGCAGGCAGGCCATATGAGAAATATTCAGTCTGTAGTGCTATTGGCTGCTGAACAGAACTCTCCTAGGTAAGATAATGGACGGTATCATCATTTCTGCAAGTCAAAACCAGGAAAAACACATTGTGAGCAGGTTCGATTTGTTAATTCTAAACCCATCCCCTTTTCATGTCTCTGCACCTAATTCTATCATGGAGAAGAAGAATGGAGAAACTGGAGACATTTACGCCAATGTGGCCTCTTAGACGGTACAGCTTTTTCCCAGAGCTTTATGGGAGCTGTCCATGGTACTCCAGAGTAGTGACCCAAGCTTGGGGCTGAGTTCAGCATCACAGATGGCTCCTAGAAAGCTCAGCAAAAAGCTGCGATGGATAAGGAGCCCTGCTGACATGGGATTGTCCAGGCTCCCCTGGACATTTGGTTTCCATCGTCTAATCTGAGCCATCAGGAGACATGAATGCACCCAAGGAAGGGGACAGCACATGGTCATCTCCTCCTGCATCTATTCTGACCCACCAACTAGTCAAATGTGACGTGGCCCAAATAATTTGTTTTTATTTGTACTGATTCTAGTCCAAAGGCTATGGAATAGGGTCAGCCTCTTTCCCTTATGATGAAACAAGTAGGATCTGCAGCAAAAGGTTACAGTGTACCTTCATTTTCTAATCACACTGCTCCCAGTCAAGGGTCCAGTAAGCTCTGCTCCCACCACCACCATCGCATCACATCCCATTCCTTTCCTTTCCTTCCCAGTCTCACCCTCAGGTTTCCACTTTTCTTTTCCAGTTGTTGCATAGTATTCCAGGACTTCCAGATGTGTTCAGAATTCTCCGTGGGCTTTTTGTTTCCATAGGGTGGTCCCATCAAGGTTTGGATTTGTTTTTAAGAATTGTTTTATTGTTTGGTAGTTTCCCAACAGTGGAGCTTTTTCCTGAGTGTGGCAAAGTCTCGCCTTTGTTTCCCAGTGGCCTTATCTGAATGAATGGAAGAAAGGAAGATGCTTATCCGCCTCTGAAACACGGACAGAACTGCGGATTCCTGGTGGGGCACTTAGTTTTCCGGGCAGGAGGCATTTTAACAAAAACAAATAGTCCCAATTTCTTTTTATGGAGCTCACCACGAGGTGGCAGTGCAGTCTCGAAAATCAGAAATAATTTTGGCAGGCTGTTACTTGCCTTTTTGTCATTTCCTGCTTTATGCAATGATTACAGCCACCCAAAGGTCAGACCGTGGTTTAAATAGTATAGCTTTTGGGAGCTGCACAAGCAGCCCATTTTCTGATAAAGCTTTGGAAATTATATTGTGTGGAGAGCTATATGAACACCTATTTCAGTATGCCTGTCCAAGTTATCTGTCCAAATAAGTCATATAAGTTACAAAATCTGTATTAATGTGACATACAATCATTAGGACAGCTCATCAATCCCCAAAACAGGCCAGCTTTCTAAATTTTCAGTTCTGTTTGTCAGAAAGAATGTTGCAAGAAGCCAGCAGAAGGACTAAGAGAGCCAGGATGCTAACTAGATGCAGGCATCATGGCATCTCAAAAGAGAGCAGAGTTGGATGGCAAACCAGTCTGGAGGGCCCCCAGCTACTGGAGCCAGACCGGAGAACTGTGATGGTGGCCTAGTGACATGAGCATGGCCCAGCTGAATAGCCATTATGCCTGTGGGTCTTGCCACAAAGACCTCCCTGTTCCCACTATAAGGACAGCTGGAGGTACGCAAGCGGCAGCGGCACCTGCCAGTGGTGGCCAGAAGTGCTAGAATTACCTCTGCTACAGCAAACAATTGGACAAGCAGGTCACTGCCCAAACAGTCTCGTTTGGGAGTATTAGATGCGGTTTTATAAATCAAAATAAACAACCAGTAAGTTGGGTCTCCCAGTGTTTTGTATCATTTTGCCCCTACACTTAAATGCCTCTCCAGTGTCCTGGGCTCTGGGCTTTTCAACATTTTTAGTAATGAATTGGAGAGGAAGTGCAGGGAATGTTTGCAGAATTTGCAGATGACAAAACTGGGTGGGATAGCTAATACCCTGGAAGTCAGAATCAAGATTCAAAGTGATCTTGATAGGTTGGATTGCTGGGCTGAAAGCAACAGAATGAAGTTGAACAGGGACAAATGCCTATTTCAAAAAGAAACCAGATGCATGGTTACAAGCTGGAGGTACTTGGCTCAACAATGCTATAAATGAGAAGGATCTTAGAATTGTTGTAGATCACAGGCTAAATAAGAAGTAACAATGTGACGTGGCTGCAAAATAGGCAAATGCTATTTTGGGCCTCATTAACAGAAGTACTACTTTCAAAGCACACGGAGTACTAGTTCTCTTCTACTCAGTACTGGTTAGGCTTCATCTGGAATACTGCACCCAGTTCTGGGCAACTTGGGGGTGAGACTGAAAGAATTGCATATGTTTAGCCTTGGGAAGAGAAGACTGAGAGGAGATGTAATAGTGCTTGTCAAGTACTTGAAACATTATGACACAGAGGAAGACCATGATTTCTTCTTGATCACCCCAGAGTGCAGGTCATGGAGTAGCAGGGTCAAGTTACAGTAAGCCACATTCCAGCTAGATACCTGGAAAAATTTCCTGACTGTTAGAGCAGAACGACAATGGAACCAATGGCCTAGGGAGGTTGTGGGCTCTCCCACACTAGAGGCATTCCAGAGGCAACTGGGCAGCCATTTAACTGGAAGTCCTGCACTGAGTGGAGGGCTGCACCCGATGGCCGTCTTGGCCCCTTCCAGCTCTACTACTATATGATTCTACCCCTTGGCAAAGGAAGCAAACGTGCTCCCCTCTCATTCAGGCTGGAAGATGTCACTAGGACCAGGCTCAGCATTAAAGGTAGGCATGGCTGGATACCAGTTGAAGGCCCACATCCCCGAAGCCCCACTGACAAGAGCTCCCTGGAGTCACTTCTCCCTTTCATCTGTGTAACCTGCCTGGTTGCTCACTGTGGCCCAGAGACCAGCAGTGGTGGTAAAGAGGAGAAGCTCCTTGCTCCCTGGCTCCCTGGCTGCCAAGCACGCACACGGCGGCCACCGGGTGTGGAGCAAGAGCAGCTGTGAGCTTGGTGGTGAGGAGGGGGACTATCTCCAGGAGGAGTCCCGTTGAGGATCTCTTGCCCACAGGCCTTCTGTGATCGACAGGTGGAGTTCACCTCTGGCTCAGAAAGTCAGGTACATCACATCGCTTGAAATGCAGGCAAAATCAGAGAACTGAGAGGGATACTTTTACTGCCACCCTAGGCTGGAGAGGAAAAGGGGAGCATCTAGAGAACACCTCAGAATTAATAGGGGAGGCTGGGAGGGATATCGCAGCCTGGAGCAGAAAGACTGTTGATAAGCTAAGCCAGCATCTTAAATAATAAGAAACAATGCAATTTGAGAGTAGAATTAAAACTAAGAAAAGGCAAAGCATTATAATATGGAATTTCCGAAATCTTACTTTTTGCCAGTCTGTTGAGAATTAGTTTATGTGGAGTAGAGTTTATTGTCTTGCATAAGAAGAAGCTGAAGATTTCTTTCCACCAGGCTGGCCAAGGCCAGGCAACCAGATCCAGATGACTGGGCTGGTCAGCAACATTCTGCAGATGCAGATTTAACTCTTACATTGCAAACTTCTGCCTCCTTAGGAAGGTTAAGGGACATTTGAGTGACTTTGTTTTGCCATGTTTATCTCAGAAACTTCCCATTTTTGGAGTTATATTCAAAATGGGCCTCCCTTTACATGGGGCATGTGGACTATAACCTGAATCAGAATCCCACCGAGGTCCAAGCTACGTTATTCCTGAAGTGCAGCTCTATAGCATAGACTGAGTTTATTCTAAAGGAAGGCACTCCATCGCAGCTTTAATCCTTCTGTCCCAGCTGTTTCCCTGCTAACCTCCACCCTCCTCATGTGTCTGCAGGGACTGAAAAAGAAAGAAATATCCCCTGGGACAATCGGGGTCTGCATATTTCATTTGGAATGAGCAAAAACGAGGAAGTGCGTGTGATCTAACCCCGAGAGCATGTGGTTTGACCCTGGCAGTTTTGGACAATGTAGCCAAATGGCCCCCATGGCAGGATCTGCCTTCCAATACATTTCCATTCAGCAAGCTCAGAGAATATGATCCGGCAAGTGATGTGGGGGTGGATCTCAGCTTGACTGGCATGTTGCTCTAGAAACATCCATACAATAGTCATAATATTAATGGAGAATTTACATTCACAATATAATGCTGGCAAAGCTATGTTATGCCTCAGAAAACTGAAATGGGAAGACTAAGCTTTGCTTAGCTTAAGGCTACAGTCTTATGCAGTCAAATGCAGTGAAGAAAATGGAATGTAACTTCCAAGTAAAATGCATGGACCTTGTGCAAGAAAAGGCCCTACTTTTGTGGAAGGCCTCTTGCTCATGTGGAAGGCAGATCCTAGATCAAGCCACCGTATTCTGTTGTACGTAGCAGCCAGCCAGAATGTGGCAATGGTTGTTTTTTTCCTTTCCCCCTTTGAAGGCTTCAGGGACTGGAGAAGACCATTCATTCCCTGGCAGCTTCTGCCCTCCAGCCAAGCAGGACTTTGCAATTTCCCACATATGGAGTTAACAAGTTGCTCTTGGTTGTATAAGGTGCAGATACAATCGAGATATGCTAAAGATAGTAAAGCGTGGGGTTTTTATAAGGAGTTAACAACATTTGACCAAGTGATGCTTAAATCAGATGAGAAAATGATTAAAAGATTATATGACTTCTTACTTGAAGGAAAATGGAAGATGAACAGGTTAAGGAAACTATGATAACGTGGGCACAAAATTTTGGATATAATATTGAGTTAGGAAAGTGGCAAAAGCTGTGGGAGAGAAATATTAAGGTAACATTAGCAGCTTCATATAAAGAAAACTTGTATAAAATGTTTTATAGATGGTATCTGTCACCAAATAGATAGCTAAGATGTTTCCAAATATGTCAAATGGATGTTGGAAATGTAAACATAAATTGGGTACTTTTTATCATATGTGGTGGACTTGCGATAATGTGAAAAAGTACTGGATTAAAATACATAAGTGGCTCAAGGAAATGTTACAAAAATCCTTAGCTTTTAAACCTGAAGTTTTTCTATTAGACATTATACTGGAGGACATTAGTAAACAAGAAATGTACTTGATCTTACATGTAATTACTGCGGCGAGGATTGCATTCGCTCAACACTGGAAAAGTGAGGAACTACCCACCAATGAACTGATTCTAAAAAAGATTCTGGACTGTGCAGAAATGGATAGATTGACTTTATCACTGAAGGAGAATGAAGATACTGACTTCTATTAAACTTGGGACTCTTTTTATTATTGGCTAGAGAAACGGGACTTGGCTTAGATTTAAATATGTTTTTAAGTTATCCTAAATGGAAAAAGAAGGGTGTGGGGGCTGACCCAGTAGGCACGATGTTTTTGATGATGGATGTTGTTTGTAGTTTTCTTTTTGTTGTTTTAGGATTATAATTTCAAATAAAACTTATTTAAAAAAAAACTGTTGCTCCTCTTGAGCAAAGTGTTGGCAAAGCTTTCCTTCAACCTGTGTGCTCCTCTTGTGTAGGGAGACTTACACAAGAGGAGAATGCTGATGGAGTAGAGCAAAGGCAAAACAATGTCAAGATGCGGTCAAGTAAACTGCAGTGACTGGACAGGAGTGCCAAGCATGGCCATCACCAAGGTTGCTGCTGCTGGAGGCAACATCGTGCAAAGTCCCACTTCCAGCAAGACTCCAACGCTGCAGGTAAACGTTCAGAAAGCAGTACATAAGCAGAGAAGACAGGGAGGGCAGCGTGGCCAATCAGCACGTGGCTCCCGTTGCCTCAGCAGTTGCTGGGCAGACCTGGACAGTAGAGACTGCAGGCTGGAGTGTCTGCTGCAGCCATGGTTGCTCTTGCCATGAAACTTGCTGGTGGAAATGTGGAAACCATACAACAAGCCATGGCTTCTTTCTGTGGTTCCCTGGGGAACATCCTTACCACATTTCAGCACACTTGCTGGGTTCACATGTAATGACAAGCCCTGCCACAGTGGTTTCACCATAGATTGTCATTACGTGTGAACCTGCCCTTAGTCTAACCTACCTTATGGGGTGGTTGTAAGGACAAAATGGATAGGAAAAGGATGACTATGTAAGCTGCTTGGTGTTCTTTGCAAGAAAAAGGTAGGATATAAAAATAATAAATAAAAAGAGAGCATTCTTAAAAGCAGGAAAGGAAGTAGTGTTTCCTAAAGGTCTTTTGTGATTTAAAAAAATGCAGTCCTAGCACTCTAAAAGGAGGACTCACACCTAAATAAAATGGGCAGTAAGGCTTCCTATATAATCCCCTGGTTGTGTGACAGAAAGCAAGCATCCTCAAGGAAACCCAAGACAAGTACCAAAATTTGTTTGCAGAACCGGCAGTTCAGCAGAGCACACAGAAAGGAACTGCCCTTACAGATCCTTATCTGGACCAAGTTTCCCTGTTCTCCTTTGGAACAGTCCAAACATGTGCAGGGCCAAAGCAGACAGTGCCCCACAGGTCCTGTGCTGTTTTGAATATAGTTTTGGCAGTCATGCATGCGACTGTCTGGATGCAACTTCAGTCCAAAAGAACATACATCACAGTTCCTGTGAAGAGGATTTATCTTACAGCCACTGTCATTAATGGTTTCATAAATTACGAGTCGGTGTTTCAATACTCTCACTGTTATTAGGAACAACTCCTAAAAATTAAGACAAATCCCAAAAGACTAATGCATACACCTGTCAGACCAAATTCTTATCTGCAGCTTTGAGAAAGATGTATCTGTATTCATCATGTGCAAATTAAATCTAAGTGTATATTTTCCCAAAATAAATCTGTAAATCAAGCTTGTTGAGATTTATATTGCATGCATTTTTAAAACTTAGTTGAAAAATGAAAATGTAAGTGCACTTGGCCTTGAAGAGCACCAGCTCACATCTCCATTACTTAAAAAGGAGCGCAGTCATATGCAGGTATAGACAGAAAGAAGGCTTACATCTCCCAGTATGCTCCAGTCAGCATTGATCCTGGGGCATGCTGGGAATTGTAGGCCTTCTTTCTGTCTATAGCCGCATAGGATTGCATCCTCACAGTTTGACCCAAGTGGCAAGTTTTACAGTTCAACATTCTTTCTGGTAATACCATCTGACTTGTCAGTTTTCATAAGTTACCTAGAATTTCTTATGGCCAGTTTCCGTCTTTGTGCACCTCCCTTTCATACAATTGCACCTTTTCACTTGCTTACATTTTTAGTTTAATTTTCTGTCATAAAGCCTGCCCTGTTGCTCTTTTCTTGGTGTTTCATTAACAAGGAAGGTAGCTTAGCAATTTCTCTGCAGTTTTCTTAGCCATTTCAAGATTCTTTCAGTGTCCTTCACATGTGAATGGTGCTGCTTTGAAAAGCCTGAGAGAGCATACTCAGAAAATGTCTTTGGTATTAATATTAATGGGCAGTGCTTAGCATTAATATAGCGCTTTCTGCATTAAATATTGTATGCCTGCATTGAGCATGCAGATGTGGTGGGGAAGGGCTGAGAGAGATTGGCTAGCCTAAAGTCATATACGTAAGGCTAAGATAAAAAATAGAACCAATAACCTCTCGGATTGTAGCTCGTTCTTTTACCCATTAAGGGTAAATTAAGGGTTGCATTCCAGTGTTGGGCAAGGCTGAAAGCTCAGTGTGTGTGTGTTGGGAGGTGCAAAATACCAAAAATGCCAGCATATTGTAGGTTACATTTCTCTCTGCCAGTAAGTAAGTCACAGAGAGGCATTTTATCCTTTCAGAACGTGCAACACTTTCACAAAAACCAAGAAGCCCCCAAAGCCTCCATGGCTGGGGGAAGTGGATAGGCCCAGAGAAGTGGGGGTGGGGTGGGGAGACCACCATCAGGGAGATCCTGGAGACCTGGATTTAGCTCCCAAGGATTCTGAGCTTGGCCCACACACGTAAGACTCCATACCCTGCCGTACGTCTCATTGCTGGAGATGTTTATGCCTGCTGTATTACTCAGAGGCCTCTAATCCAGAAGAGAAAGCCCTCGTTCTGCATTCGCTTGCTGGCAAATCCTCCATGGCAGCAAAGTTCACATTCCCACACCTGACAAAAGTGACCTGGCAATGAATGCTTGTCATGGTGACAAACCGCAGGCTCTCAGCCCATCAAGCCCATGCCTGTCAAGGCTTTGTTCACCTTGACAAGCATGGGCTTGATGCTGGGAAGGAAGCTCTGGTTTATTAGTAGTACTCATTGGTGGCAGCGGGTGCAGGAGCGGATGACTTTGAAAACGAGGTGTGTGCTGTGAGGAGGAGGAGGGAACATTCCAGGACAGCAAGTAACAATGAATAAGTACTACCAGGACACAGATCGTCTGTGTCACCTCCTGTGAACTTGCAGCCGTAAAGAAAGCAATTCACGGCGAGTCCCAGTGGGCAGGGGAGACTGCAGCATATCGCATTGGTTATAGAATTCAGCTTCCTGAGAATTGCAGGCAAGTTTCTAGTCCTTATGGCCATGCAAATCTACTCAACCACGTGCAAGTGTCAATCACTGAAATCTCAGAGGCCTTGTAATTATAATTATTATTTATAAGGTTCCTCTCCTTCAACAAAAGCTATCTTCCTCCAGTTGAAGGACTTCTTCCTTCTGTAGGAAAAAACCTATCAGAAAAAGCGAACTTTTCAATCCAACACATGACTGGGTTCCTTTTAATTACAGAAGATCCTCAGAGCTGGAAGCAAAGTCCTCTGTGCTTACAGAGCTCCTGGGCTTTCCCCATGACGAGCAGAACAGAAGTCATTCACAGCACAATCCTAGGTGTGTTTAGACAAAAAGAATGGCTGGGCAAAACAGACAGGAAGTTCTAGGAATTTTTCCTATCTAAACACGCCTCGGATTCTGTCCTTAGAATAAAATTAATGAAGCATATCTGCATAACTCACAGTCCAACAGCTGTCCTGCATTTTTGGCATAAAGGTTGGGAGGCTTGAACACAGTTGATTTGTTTGCTTGTTCCATTTCTGTACCACCCACAGACGATGTTCTCTGCGGACACAGACTCTCGATCCCACAGCGTGTTCTAGCTCACTCATGATGGTTTATTTCAGCCTTCCTCAATGAGTTGCCTTCCAAATGCGTTGGGCTACAATGCTTATCATCCTCAGCCAGCAGGGCCAGTGGGTGGCCTAACTGAGGATATTAAAATTTGTAGTCCAACACTTCTGGAGAGCGCGTTGGGAAAGGATATGTTAGTTGGTGGGGAGCTGAACTCTATGCATGCTCAGAGGTAGTCTCATTCAGTCCAAAAGTCTCAGAGCTGCACTTTCACACATGTTCTAAGACAAGAGTGGCCCCGGTCAGCCCTAATCTGAGCTCCAAAAATGCAAGAAATGTCCTACATGCCACTGTGAGGACAGACACAAACTTCTGGGAAGGGAAGAGATGCAGGCATGGCTTTAAGGGAAAGGGAAAGGATTCAGAGTGCTAAATAAGTCACTTTAACCCTGTGGCAGATCAAGTTGGTCCCACAGGAGTTCTCCTCTGTTTGCTGCCTTTCTCCAATCCCCTGCAAAGGGCCTCAGCTTTAAGACAGGAGGGAAATTGCCAGAAAATCCAGATTGCATCACCCAGATGAAAATGAAGAGTAATCCTCAGCATGATCTTTGCAGAATAGAATACTTGGAATAATCTTACTCTATTTTCAATGCAAGATGTTTTCTTCTAAGCCTTTGCATCAGTTGGATGAAATTCTAAACAAATTAATTTTAGCAGCACACATATCTTATGGGCTTTTGGCCTTTTTGCATTTCTGGATGAGTTCATTGAAGGCTGTTTTGGTCTGCTGACAGTTTATTTATTTAAAACACTTCTATGCTGCCCCCATCACAACAAAGCCTCGGAGCGGCTCACAACATAGATAAAACATATAAATATAACAATTATACAATTAACATTAAAAACCCCAGTGACATCTCGGCTTAAAAAATTTAAAATCCTATAAATACATTAACAATTAAAATAAGTTTTATTTTAAGAATAAAAAGGTCTTAGCGACGGCACCAGGAGGACCTCTCTGGGGAGTGCATTCCATAGATGGGGTGCCACCACAGAGAAAGCCCTCCTCTGGGTACTCACCCTCCTAATATCATTCACGGAGGGCTCCCGGAGAAGGGCATCTGCTGCCAATCTCAAGGGGTGGGAGGGCATATATGGACACAAGCTTCCTTTAGCTACCCAGGTCCCAAGCCATTGAGGGCTTTATAGGTCATAACCAACACCTTGAATTGGGCCCAGACTTTAATCGGGAGCCAGTGGAGCTGACGGAGAACTGGGGTTATATGAGAACAATGCGCAGCCTCTGTCAGCAACCTGGCAGCTCTGTTTTGAACCAATTGAAGTATCCGGACCATCTTCAAGGGCAGCCCCACGTACAGCGTGTTACAGAAGTCAAGTCGGGAAGTCACCAACGCGTGTGTCACTGTCGCCAGGCAGTTGTTCTCCAGGAAGGGACGCAGCTGATGGATCAGCCGATGCTGAAGGAAGGTGCTCCTCGCCACTGCCGTCACCTGAGCTTCTAGTGATAGCTCAGGGTTGAGGAGCACTCCCAAGCTGCGAACCCTGTCCCTCAGAGGGAGTGCAACCCCATCTAGGACAAGGCCCAAGTCTCCCATCCCAAAGCCTGAACCACCCACCAACAGGACCTCCGTCTTGTCTGGATTGAGCTTCAGTTTATTGGCCCTCATCCAGCCCATTACCTCAGCCAGGCACTGGTTCAGCACAGCCACTGCCTCACCTGGATTGGTGGAGAATGAGAGGTAGAGCTGGGTATCCTCAGCGTACTGATGATTCCGCAGCCCACACCTCCTGATGACCTCTCCCAGCGGTTTCATGTAGATGTTGAATAGCAAGGGGGATGAAATGGACCCCTGCGGAACTCCATGGCATAGCTGCCATGGCGCAGAGCCATAGTCCCCCAGCACCACCTTCTGGAATCGGCCGTTGAGATAGGAGCAGAACCACTGCCATGCGGTGCCTCCAACTCCCACTCCCGCTAGCCTATCCAGACGGATACCATGGTCAATGGTATCGAAAGCTGCTGAGAGGTCCAGAAGAACCAACAGGGACGTACTCCCCCTCTCTCCCTGCACAGGTCATCGTACAGGGCGACCAAGGCAGATTCAGTACCGTACCCGGATCTGAAGCTGGACTGAAATGGGTCCAGATAATCAGTTTCATCCAAGAGCGCTTGGAGTTGTCCTGCCACCACCCGCTCTAGCACCTTGCCCAGAAACGGGATGTTGGCCACTGGTCTATAATTGGCGGCCACCTCTGGATCCAGGGATGCCTTCTTTAGGACTGGCCAGACTACTGCCTCCTTTAAAGGGGCAGGTACCTGCCTGTCTCTTAAAGAGGCGTTGACCACCTCCAGGATCCAGGTCCCAATCCTGTCCTTGGCTTTCTTGAGTAGCCAAGAAGGGCATGGGTCTAGTAAGCAGGTGGTAGGGCGTACTTGTCCGAGCACCTTGTCCACATCATCAGGCCGCAACAACTGAAATTCATCCATTAATCGTGGACTCGACGGCGACATTGGCACCTCCCCAGTAGAATCTGATACTATAGTAGAGTCAAGCTCGTCACAAATCTGAGCTATTTTCTCCCTGAAATGCTTGGCAAAGTCTTCACAGCGGGCCTTCGAGGGTGGCACGGGATCACTCTTTGGGCCCGGATGTACCAGCCCCTGCACCACCCTAAAGAGCTCCGCCTGACGACATTGTGAGGAGGCAATGGAAGCAGAGAAAAATTTCTTCTTCACCATCCTCACCGCCACAGCATAGGCCCGATAATGGGCTCTTAAGTGTGTTCGGTCAGATTCATCCCGTGATCTCCTCCACCTACGCTCTAGATGTCTCCCAACCCGCTTCATTGCCCGCAATTCAGGTGTGTACCAAGGAGATGAATGGCAACGTGGTGGTTTCCTGTATGATCACCTAAATATGCAACATGCTTACAGCTGGCCTTATGACTCTGATCTGCCTACAGTCTGATGCACTATTTCAGACCATGCTAGAAAGGGCATGCGTTTCAATTCCCTAAACGTGATCTGTCTTTCCAGTCTTATAGTTTGATTTATTTTATGTATTTGAAACATTTTACACAGCCTTCTGATACTGGAATCCCCTCCACAGTTTAAAATCTGAGTATAAAATCAATGAAAACAATGCAATGAATGTGTATTTATTACAATTGCATCCTAGGAGCTATTTTATCTTCATAGCATCTTACAAGGTAGGTTCAAGGTGTGAAAGAGTAACTAACCCAAGCCCAGCCAGTGAGCTTCATGGTCTAGATCAGTGATGGAGAACGTTTTAGAGACCAAGTGCCCAAACTGCAACCCAAAACCCACTTTTTTATTGCAAAGTGCCAACACTACAATGAAACCTGAAAACTGAGGTTTTAGTTTAGAAAAAACAACTCACATCCAGTCCAAGCAAGCATATATATACCCTCGGCAGCACACTGACTGGCCATGCAAAAACTTCGACCAGTCATGGCTAATGAGTCGCAGCACATGGCATCATCGCCTGGCGCCACTACTCCTTTCCGAGCATGCGAATGGCCCCTGTGTGCACTGTTATCTGATGCTTGGCTGCTGGGGCGATGCTGGGGTGACTTGGCTCGCGTGCCAACAGAGAGGGCTCTGCGTGCCCACTGTGGCACGTGTGTCATAGGTTCGCCACCACTGGTCTAGATCGTTTCTGGGTGCAGGACTTGCACAATCAAGTCCAGCACTCAAACTGCTCTAATCCAGTATTGTCAGTTGAAGACATCATGGGGCCAGGACGCAGCAAGTGGATCTGTCGCTGCCATAGAGCCACCATTTATGCCCCAAGAACTGAAAAGTGTGGTGAAATGGACCTGCTTTGGGGCACTTTGGGGCAATGCACCATGTCTCATCCATGTAATCAAGGCCGGGCTGGGCGGTCCAGACACCACCTTCTCATGGCTCCCCACCATTTATCCACTCTTTTTAACAGAGCAATCTGTTAAGAAGGAAAGAAAGTATTTGGACAATGTATTTTGTCTTGCAGCTCCAGCACTGGCTCTCCCCACTCAGGATTGCCAATTTTGTCTCCATATTTAAAAAGCAAACCAAACGATTTTGCCTTTAAAAACCTGCAAAGCAGGTGAACTCCCACCCTACTTTTATGGACCTCTCCCTGAACTTTTCACCTGGCTCTGGGCCTGCCCTCATCCCAGTTTTGCAGTCCAGACACTGGATGATCAAATTCCAATCACTGGATCCCTTTTAACCAAGGAATACTGTTCATTTTAGCAAAATAATTTCCCACATTACTTTACCAAACCAGAGTGCCCAGTATTCTCCTGTCCTTGAAATCTCTGGCATGCAGTTTGTCCCCTATCATTTCCCCAACCTTGCGCTCCCCAGATACGCACTCTAACTCCCATTGTCCCCAAAGCACACAGCCAGCCAATAGTCCTGGCTGGCCACGGATGAAGGAGCTGCCAGCCAGTATTTATCTTGGTAATGCTACGATTTCGTTGCATTTCAGGGTGCTGTTTTAATCCATTTTAATTGGTTTCCCAAGCCAGTTGGATTTGGGGAAGCTACTCCAGCCCAAACTTTCCTCCAATGATGCCACCAGAAGGTCAGCAATGGAGAGGCATGTCAGACACAGAAGTTTAACGGCAAAGACGTTGCTGAGACAGGTCTACTTATTTCCTATAATTGCAGAGCCACTCCTTGTGGCAGCCAGCTAAGCAGTGGCACGTTCAGTTGTGTGGCCCGTGGTGGATCCTCTTTGGAGGCTTCCTCTGAGCCACCCACTGATTTAAGCAAGCCTAAAGTAGATGTTGCTGTGTGTGGTTCCAGGTGATCCCTACCTATAGGAATTAAGGAAGCAAATCACATCTCCAGGGAAAGTTTTGTTTTCTGCAGCAGGGAATGTTTTATTTCCAACAGACTCAGTGAGGGAAGACCAGCTGGTCCTAACATCAGCACAGCCTACCTTTAGAGGGCACAGCTCTTCCGGAATAGCTGTGCCTCAAGCTAAGAGGCTGCTTTTGCTGTTACCTGTTGGGAGAATGTCCTGCTGCAGGTGGCTTGGAAGCTGGGGGGAAATGGCCTTGGTGTTTCTATAAGGGAAGCTGAGGATGCAGAGGAAAATGCGCGTACCAAGATGAAGCTTTTGTGTTTTTGTCACTTTGCGGCCCCTTTCAACCAATAGGTGCATGAAGGAACTCCACCTGGGGGAGGGGCTTGTCTCGGTGGCCCCAATCCTGGCACGCCTCTAGCCCTGTTCTCAGGACTGTTAGGAGTCCTAGCTGCATAAACAGAAAGGGGCCAGAGCCTGGGCCAGCACTCACTTGTGGTCCAAACAGCATCTGTGAAAGAACGGCCCGATGTTTCTCTCATGTGTTTAAGGAAATGCAGCCCGTGTAAGGGAGGAAAGAAAACAGAAGAGTTCACAAATGTATTTTATATGGAATATTACTTAGACAAGCCTTGTACCTTTTACGGTGACCAGCCCTGTTAAAGCCATTACACTTGCATCTCGTATGCTCTTTGGTTCCAATAGTATAAAAAAAGGAGATAATGCCACACAAATAGTTAACCAAAGCAGTATTTTCCAGTCTACAGTTGTTCCAAGATATGAAGACTGGACAATAGTCTAAATCATAGATTATGCTTCACTATACATATATGAATATGCCTGGAATTGTTTGAGCCAAAAATGACTTGTTCTTCAAGGAGTGGCTGGAAGGTTTCCAAAGAATAGGAAGCTCAGTTGTCACCGCCAGACAAAGCCACTAGGATGGTTTCATAATCTCCTTTTGTTTCATCCTGCACGTGGAAAAGCAACAGAGCAATGTTATTCTAATGACCAACAAATCTAGTCCATTACTGCAAGGCCTTGACTGTTGGGCAGTGCAGAAATCAAATATATAAATCAATGAAAAGGTACTATCTTGAAGTCCAGAGGGAGATTACCTCTATGCTGACAGAAACTCATTATGGGGAACCAGACAGCCCCCTTGTCTTTTATAACACAGCCCTGGGACTCACAAGTTTGCTTCTGTAAAAAATGGGATTACTCAACAAAGTTGCTGTAGTCTTATGCTGTTTACGGGAGCTTAATACTACTGGTTACAGGGCCCCCTAGTGTGAACAATTTCTATCACTAGGAAAAATACTGGTATGTCAGTCCCGGGCCTGTTTGGAGATGCAACGCAAGCTTAAGCAGCCCATGCTGCTCTGGGCCCCCCTCCTGATCCACCCAACCCAGGTCTGCTATGCACTCATTAATCGAAAACTAAAACAAGCGGCATACCAAGATAGCCTGGCAGAGGGATTTGCCGTAGAGTTGCCTGTAAAAACCTTTGATCTCATTCATGTCGACCTCCGAGCGTGACACCATGATCCTGTTCAGAGTTCTATGACGTGTTCCAGAACCCTGTTAAAAGGAATGGGGAGCAAGCTCGTTATATGAACCTTGCATTTTACTATAATTGGCTAACTCTCTTCCGTTTGACAGACATTTTCAACATTGTTGTGTCTGCTTCTCTGGACCTTCCAGTGGCTGCTATCAAGACGACCAAGGTCAGTTCTGAGGTCTCCACCCAAGAGAAATGCATGTCCTTGCATATTTACGTGAAAAGTGGTATTCCAAAGCTCATCTGTCGATATCTGTATGAATTCACTTCGGCCATTGCCTGAAATTCTGCCTGCAGTCACCTTCCTGCTTGCCTCCACTAGAGAGGAACTCCTAAGGTCTCACTGTTGACTCTAACTGCATGAAGCCCCGTTACATAGGATTCTTCGAAGACAGCATGAGATTGCCCATGAACATTTCTGAGCTTAGGCGCCAGGAAAAGCCCAACTGTCTTAAAGGAAGGCTGCACAGTTTGAGTCAATCCCAGACTGTTGACCAGGTTTGTTCTGTGTTTCAGATCTTGGGTGCTTCCACTTGAAGAGAATTATAAGCAACTTCCACACTAGAGAATTACTCTGTATCGCTTTCAACTGTAGGGCATTTGAAAAGCAGGCAAGATACCCTATTTCAGGGTTCTTTATGTCACAATAAGGCAAAAGGTTTGTGTGCATTTGTTTCTGCACGTAACAAGCCTCCATGGGAAAAACCACTGCCATTCCAAATATTTGAGCCATAATGGAGGTACGCCAGCCTGTGACTGCAGTGGGTGGGCTGTTGGCAAGCCACTGGCACCCCTAAAACAACCCATGGGTCCTGGGTGGCTTGCCAAGCACTCAACAGGCCACTCATTGAGTTCACTTATAACAACCAACTATGTTATATCTCTGCTACAAATTTGAATATTCAAAATGGTAGTTGTGGCCATGACAAGAGGCCTTGTGGGAAAATTCCCCACAAGGAAGAATCATCCCACTAATTTGTATTCATTTGCCTTTCTTTTCCCTTTAAGGAAGTTACATTTGAGAGTTAATATCTGAGCTTTGCCCAGCATTGTCAGCCTCAGCTGGGAATGTGATACAGTTTAATTCCCTTCATTATCTAGAGAGGGAGGCAGACAAAACTCTTGTTGTTTGCCTTTGGCATTGTTGCAGAAGTACGTATAATCTAACCGCAGTCTTAGCACACACCTTTAGAGCACAGTTCCCTCTTCCCACCACTGCCCTGGCATACTTTACCTTCATGGCCAGGTGGAGCTTCTCAGCAAAGAAAGCTGGCTTGCTCGTGGCACATTTCACTGGAAAGGAAACAGAATGACGATTATTTATGACAGGGTGATCATGAAAACAAGACGCTTGGAAAGAAACAAATGTCCATCCTGAAAATGGCAACCTTACTAATGAAAGTTAATTAATTACTATTCTGTACCATGGAACATGGGACAAAACCCTGGGGCAACTCTGGGCAGAAGAACAAGGATGCATCATTTCCCAGCTATGCACACTCATCTGCAAGCCCTCAAGGAAGGCAAAGCTGCTTTGGGTGATTTCAGAGCTGAGAAGGTTAAGCTCGCTCTCTTTGCTGCTGCTGCTTCCACAGTCAAGATCTCTCCTCCCAAAGCTGTTTTTTGCGGCAAAAGTGGCCACCAGTCACACATTGTCAGCCATGTCATCAAGGAACAATGGCAATGACTGCATCACCTTTACATCCCACCAGTTTTCCTCTTCTGAGGAAGGCAAGACAGCTTACCTAGCAATATTGTATTCTCACAAGAACAACTCTGTGAAGTAGGTTGGGCTAAGAATCTGGGACTGGCCCAAAGCCACCTTCATGGCCAAGTGGGGACTAGAACCCGTTTCCCAGAGGAGCAGCGTGGGAAAACTAC